>NW_014040421.1:82994-88547 GCF_001186125.1 Sphaeroforma arctica JP610 | reverse complement strand
GAAACTATAATATGTTTCACTGGGGCGAATCCAAGAGACTCAGAAAATCCTATCGTTAAGAAAAAAAAAAAAAAATACTCTTGACGTCCTTAGTTATTGTGTTAACCAATAACTTGCCACTATCAAGAATTACCGACTTAGCCTTCATCAGACAGGCACATCTGATTGGCTGATCGTAGGATCAACTAGGTAACGTTAATAGTCCCTAGAAACCTATATTCGGTTGAGCCATCTCGCTACCGAAGTATTCAGATATAAATAATATTGAAAAGTAAATATAGTTCTACTAGACCAACTCTTTATGTTTGGTATTTTACTGATGCCTTTTAATGGCCTCGTCCAAATATCTGATATGTAAAATGGAAAAGGTATCAATTAATAAAACCATTAAAAACCATTTTAGGAAACTTAAGTTCCTCGTACTATTAAGAGTACATTTAGGAGACTTAAGTTTCTCGTACTATTAAGAGTGCATTTAGGAAACATAAGTTCCTCGTACTTTTAAGAGTACGTTTAGGAAACTGAAGTTCCTCGTACTATTAAGAGTACGTTTAGGAAACTTAAGTTCCTCGTACTATTAAGAGTACGTTTAGGAAACTTAAGTTCCTCGTACTATTAAGAGTACGTTTAGGAAACTTAAGTTCCTCGTACTATTAAGAGTACGTTTATAATTTACGTACTGCTTAAGAGTACGTTTATAACATAGAGTCTAATGTGGAGGCCCGGCTTATTACGCCTCATCCATCACTACCTTCTTAGGTGCACCCCAAGGCAACACTTGTTGTTGAACAAACTCTAATACCCCTTTAGTATTCTTCTCTTCCAACGTGTATGGCCGACACCACACCATCCTCGAAAAATGATCTATGGCCACTACTATACCTTCGAAACCGTGAACTGTCCTTGGCAAGGTCAAATGATTCATGCCTATACACACTGCAATCCCTTTCGGCCTCTCAGGCTGTATTAACAACCATGTAGTCCCACGAAGCCCCTCCACTTGTTGACACACAACACAACTCTTCAAAACCTTCACAACCTGTGAACGCAACAATTCCTCTCCATACTTAACCTTCAGCAACTCCCATATCCTATCTACCCCAGCATGCGCTAAAGTCTGATGCACCAGCGTAATAACGTACTCTTGCAAAGCTGAACAAGTTCTAACCATACACTTAGACCAATATACTTAAGCTGTTCGCTAGCCATTACATCCGGATCCCACATCTTAGTAATACCTCTCTCCATCACTACAGTAACCTGCTGATACAAAAAATCCACATGAACCTTGAAGTCGGCACTGACCTTGTCATCAAGACTCTCCTCTAACACTCGCAGCTTCTCATTAACTACCGCCAACCGGACCCTCCTGTCTTCCACACTCTTGCAAACTTTATCAAATGACAAATCCACACCTTCATCAATCTCTGGCAGACCCATTTTTGCATATGCAGCGAACTTAACACCCTCTACCGACACAGGCACCATAATAGGATCAAACTACCACGGCATACGACTAAGTCCGTCTGCAACTTTGTTCTTTGGCCCTTCCAGGTACCGTAAATCCATATCAAACAATCGTACATACATAACATTCCTGTACCGTCTCTTACCCACTGGATCCGACGTGAACTCTACCTGCTGAACCACACCAATTAAAGGCTGATGATCCATCTCTACTATAAGCACCTCGTACGATCTCCTAATCAAAACCGCGAACTTCAAAACCCCATATGCTAGCGCTATCAATTCTCTATCTGTCGGAGACAAATTAGCATGGAAATCTATCTTGGAACTCACAAAGCCCACAGGAAGCCATTTTCCATCTCTTCTCACACATAAACAAGCAATTATACCCGAATCCGACGCATCTGTCTGCAACCTAAGTTGCTCCTCTTGTCTAGGTTCTACCAAGACTGTCTTCGCCTGCAAAATCTTCCGAGCCGACTGAAAAGCCTTCTCCTGCTCAGGACCCCACTGGAACCGTACCTTCTTTTTAGTCAAATCACTAATCGGAGCCAACACATTTGAGAAATTCGGAACGTATCTCACCCGCCATCCAAAACACTGATACCACGACCTGACTTTTGGTTTTGGACCTGGGCATATCTAATAACGCCTGAAGCTTTACTTCACTTATCATCTAATCCCTATCTGTAACCTCTCGACCCATCACGACTATAGAATCTTCTCGATACGCGAAATTATATTTTGACAGCCTCAACTGTATCCCTTTCGCCTCAAAGTGCCTGATCATCTCCACAATACCATCCCAATGCTCAGCTGGATCATCCGAACCTAACGCGGTATCATCAATGTACGTCATAATTCCTTTAATTCCCTCCAATATCTCATCCATTACTTGTTGGAACACAAATGATGCTTCCTTCAAACCAAACGCATCCCAATAAATTGGAATCTCTCTCCCCAGGGCGTCAAAAATGCAGTAACCCCTCGACTACCAGGCTCTATAATTAACGGCCCAAAACCGTTTCCAGCGTCCACATTGGTTCTCCACTTGCGCCCCTTAACTGTTGCCAGAAACTCATCTTCTGTTGGTATCGGATATGTACCCGAATCTAGCTGATAATTCGTCCGCATATAATTTATGCACATCGTCCAATCCTTGGGTTCCTCATAACTGGGATTACTACCCGGCACTTTAAGCACAAGTTTCGGCACTGTAAGCCAATCCGTATCTTACACCTTCTCTATCAAACCAGCTTCAAGCAATAGTTGCACC
Organism: Sphaeroforma arctica JP610; assembly: GCF_001186125.1. Taxonomy (NCBI): domain Eukaryota; class Ichthyosporea; order Ichthyophonida; genus Sphaeroforma; species Sphaeroforma arctica. The sequence goes on along the minus strand of NW_014040421.1, from coordinate 85,804 downwards.
TTCTTCTTCATCACTTCTATAAGTCGCACAACTTTCTCCGCATATACTTGTCTCAAAGGCGCCCCTCCTTCTTTGATCTGAAGCTTAAGCATCCTATCCTTCACAAACTTCGGTTTCTTGTTATTGTACGCCACCTTCCTAATATCCGCCACCAACTCTGCCATTCTTCCATATACTTCCCCAGTTCTTCAGCCAACAGTTCCAAGCCACTCGTATCGAACATTAGATAATAGTCCTCACCCCCGGATCCATCACTTTCATAACCTGAATCATAACCCCCATCATCTTGCATACTATCAAATGGTGTTACCTGTTCTGCTCGCTGATATATCAACGGCGCCGCCACATGCGGAATATAATCTAACACCGGCTCAGACGCCTCTTTGTTCAGCCAGGTCTTAAAGTCTGATGGCTTCACTCTTACCACCTCAATCGGAAACAGTGTATACTTAGTCACCCCTTGCCTAGTGAGTACTGCCCCAGTTAATCCATACCCATGTAATTCACGTCTACCTAACAACATACCCGCATTGTGTGGAATCCAATCCATAACCCACATATCCAACTTAACCCTCCTTTCTCCTACTAAAGTAGGCAAAACAACCTCAACATCTCGCACTTTGTCTTCCACATAAAGCGGGGCACCAAATCCCGTAATCCACTCTCCACACAAATCATAGTGAGCAACCAACCCCAGACGCTCTGCCAAACCCTTAGAAATCATCGACATATCGGCGCCTTGATCAACAAATATATCGACATAACACTGTTCACTCTCTGTAATATCCGGGCCTCCACATTAGACTCTATGTTATAAACGTACTCTTAAGCAGTACGTATACTAAAAATGTACTCTTAATAGTACAAGGAACTTAAGTTTCCCAAATGGGGCTTAATGGTTTTATTAATTAATAGCTTTTTCATTTTATATATCAGATATTTGGATGAGGCCATTAAAAGGCCCCAGTAAAATACCAAACATAAGATTTGGTCTAGTTCTATTAATAGAACTATATTTACTTTTCAATATTATTTATATCTGAATACTTCGGTAGCGAGATGGCTCAACCGAATATAAGTTTCTAGGGACTATTAACGTTACCTAGTTGATCCTACGATCAGCCAACCAGATGTGCCAGTTTGATGAAGTCTAAGTCGGTAATTCTTGATAAGTGGAAAGTTATTGGTTAAGATAATAACAAAAGACATCAAGAGTATTTCCATTTACTTTTTACTATTTTTTTCTAAAGATAAGCTTTTATGAGTCTCTCGGATTCGCCCCAACGAAACATACCATAGTTTCTAATAGAGCGACAACGAAACACTAAATAAAATCCCTTCGGCGAAAACAATACTGAGAGGATTATATATAGGCAATGTCTCAACCTCACATTCCCTCAGAGTATTGCTGTTTTCACGAGGCATACCTAACTTTACTAAAAGTCTCATTTCGAAATTTTAACGATACTTAGATTTTACCTACGCGTTTAATTACTCTAAGGCGTTATTATCGCCTTGATAGACCGAATCTTACACATTTTAAAGTTAGCAAAGGTATTAATTACTTAGACTACCTAAGCGTAAAGGGAGATTAATTACCACAAAAACTTTCTTGTCCAAGCTAGTCCTTATGAGATCAGCTAGCAGTCGTAAGTTAAGATTATGACCAAGAAAGACAATGCTCGTGCTAAGAAGCGTAGAGTTGAAAAGAAGAGGATGGAGAGAGACGCCGCTGCTGCTGCCGCATTTAACGCGACCGCAGAAGAGGACAATCAATTGATATTAATAACCAGGACAATACAACAGATAAGGGTGAAGATACTTCATTAAGAGAGAAGTCCCCTGAAGAAAGAGCCCGCGGCCCAACTATTGCGTCTGCTTCGAAGCTTACGTTTACGAAGCCAAGAAGCCACACAAAAGGATCGGTTGAGACGATCCCTACTAAACCTGATGAGAACACTCAGAAGGATCTAACTCCAATGACGGAGAAAGGAGACATCTCGCTTTAGGGAGAGAATGAGAAGGAAACCTCAGAGAGCCGACCCGAATCAAAATCAAACCAGCCATCGCACATAAGTAAGTTGATCGACGAGAACACTGAACCTAAGAATCAATTAGCCGCTCTTAAGAAGCGAATGACCTCGCAGGAGAAGGCGGTTGTTAAGAAACCGCGGGAGCAGACCGATCACGGGTACGTATCTAGGCAGACCTCAAACGAGATACCAAACATACACGTCCACGTGAATATACTCAATTTACATGTCCTGTTAAGAAGGTGCGTGCGGAGCACAAGGAACCTGCATAAAAGCAAGTTAAGAAATGTGCTGATGAGAAATGTGGTTATGACATGTACCAGTTAACCCCTAACGGTTACTGGAACGGAAAGCCTGCCCAATCTTGTAAACACTATCTTACAAAATGCGATAAATGTGAGAAGATCAATGGCTACCACACTAAATCGTGTAACGTCAGACCCGACATTAAGTTGGACTGACAATACTACCGGGTACAATCGTTACACAGACAGTACAACAACACTTTAGATGAGCGTGTAATAATCCCTGTACATTACAATGGAAATAAAATCCTTGCGTTGATTGATCCTGGTTCAGAAATCTCATGTATATCCGATTGCTTTGCATTAATGAAAGATATCGAAAGGAGAACACAAACAACTCACCTCATGTTAACTGATGATAAAACTGCTAAGTGTGATACCATGGCCACAGATGTTAAAATCTCCCTGGCCGATGAAAGGAATATCACTACCCAAGCTGTGATAGTTAAGATGTCACAGAAGTACGACACTA
>NW_014040421.1:63751-65829 GCF_001186125.1 Sphaeroforma arctica JP610 | reverse complement strand
TATATATGTGTGTGTGTGTGTGTAGTAGTATAGTATATATATATATATATATATATATATATATATATATATATATATATATATATATGGGTATGTGTGTAAGCCAACGAGCTGAAAGCACGTCGGCCGGTTTATATCGCATATGTGCAATTGGCACCCGGCCATTGGAAAAATGTATAGATGATATGCACCAACTCAATCCTTGGCGTCCTCGCAAACTATTCATAGGTCGGGCAATCGCGCTCAGACTCGCCAGTGAAGGATGCAACATTGTAGTGGCTGCTAAATCGGTCACTGAGAACCCTAAGTTGCCTGGGACGATATTTACAGTCGCAAAAGAAGTCGAGGCACTGGGTGTAGAGGCCTTGCCTTTGCAGGTAACTGTGTGTATGTCCTACGTCTACTGTATAAATGTGTTGCTCTAAGATAAGAATATCAGCTTACAAGGTCATACGTACTCCAATCATTAGATGTAGACTTTTTATCTATCCGAGTGAGCGTTAGTAGCTGTTGTCTTTGTGGTACATAATATATTCCAGTGTAAAAAGTATCAGCTTACAATCCCACAGAACCTTTCCGAGTGTTTTCGGTTTGATGTGCACAAGTATCCCAGCACGTACAATATCACCTGGCAAGCCCATACGATCCTCAGGCACTGAGTATAGAGGTCTCACAATGACAGATACGCGCGAGGAATCTTACATTTGATGCGCATGCGTACTCCAGTACTAATATATCTGCACAACGTTGCACAAGAAGTCGAAGCATGGAGTGTAGTAGCTATATTCCTCAAATAGCCTGTTGTTATATTTTATTCTATATCGTCTACATCGTTCCGTGCTTCTTCTACTCGAAGACGCACAAACATTGGCTGGCAAGTAATATTCGGTAGTAAGCTATAACACTTTTGACTCGATGATATATATATACTAGACACAGAGCTTGATTTATACGTTGCCATTTATATCTCCCATACTTCAACTCTTGATCGAAGCGTCAATGTCTGGATCAGATAGGCTGTGCTTTCCATGACCTTTCAGGCCAGTTGTTAAATAGTACAGCAAACGGGGGAACAGTCATTGGCTCTGGTACAATTCCTAAATGATAATAGTCAGTAGTAACAAACGTTGCACCTGTTTATGACGGCAGCACTAGGTTTAACCCCACTATTGTTTACTTAGGTATCAACTAATGTGTCGAGTCGTGCTTTCTAGGTGGATATCAGAGATGAGGCTAACGTCGAGAAGGCTGTGCAGGATGCGGTGCATAAGTTCAAGGGCATTGACATCCTGGTGAACAATGCATCGGCCATTTCACTAACAGGTACACTGGAAACACCCATGAAACGCTACGATCTTATGCACAGGTGAGTAAGGCAAAAGGATATGTGTGTAGAATCCTGTTGTGAATTTCATATGATTCAGTCTCATTTATATCTGCTTCATGAGTTCCTATCGCTTTTTCTCGACCAATCAATTGGCAAATACTAATATATTGCAAAACCTCTCAATAGTTTACAGAAAATTAATAATCAGAGTTGTTTCCTCGTCAGCATCAATTTATTTCGCAGCGAACAGTGTACACAGTCGAAGAATGTATGTTATCGCAAAAGTTCTTGCCACAACTTTTCTGAGACTAATCTGTAATTTATACTCCACTCACCAACCTTTTAATAGGCAAGTATAAAAAAGGTCTCCCAAACCAAAGGCTTTCATGTAGAATATATAAAAACATATTCGTACCAACATCTGAATCATGCCTGTCTCTGCATACAGTATCAACGGCCGGGGAACGTATATGGTTTCTCAGAAGTGCCTGCCGTATCTTCTCGAAGGGACCAACCCGCACATTCTGAATCTCTCTCCGCCCTTAAACTTCGAAGAAAAGTGGTTCAAGCCTCACGTTGCGTACTCCATTGCCAAATACAACATGTCGCTGTGCGTGCTGGGGTATGTTTCTCTAAATTCTGTTTTTCAATAAATAAATATATATTTATATATATTATATTTATGTATATATATATATATATATATATATATATATATATATATATAATAATATATATATGTGTGTGTATA
>NW_014040421.1:52367-63731 GCF_001186125.1 Sphaeroforma arctica JP610 | reverse complement strand
ATATATATATATATATATATATATTATATATATAATATATATATTATATATATAGTATNTAATATATATAATATAATAATATATATATATATATATATATATATATACATACATAAATACATACATATATATATATACATACATACATACATACATATATACATACACAATACATACATACATATATATATATATATCACTCTATGGAGTCTATTTTCAAACAAGCTTATTTGTAATGTTGTTGTCGTCCTGGGTCCTGCAAGACTAGTCAAGAAGACGTCCTGACCATTCTTAGCTGAAGTATGATGGATACTAAGCTACACACTTCTTCGTTCTATATGAGAGATGAACGCTTCCTACTGAGGTTTTAGAAAGTAAACATAATTCCGTATGATTCCGATATTTGTCTACATATATAGCTAAAAAGGATGCAACCATACTCTTGAACGTCTCTTAACCTTGCTATGTACAACATTTTAGGTATCCTTAGGTCTTGTGACCCTACTCCTACAATTTTGGACTGAATTGTCGTGGATTCCCAGAGTTTCCCACAAATCAGCAGCCATCAACCAGCAATCCAGTATCCACCTTCCTGACTAGTGAATCCTGACGCTGAAGACTCAAACAGACAAACACACAAGTAGAAGCGTAAATAAATAACATTCCATCATACTATAAGTTCAAGAGAGGCTTAATATAGTGGCCCGTGAGGCTTGGATTTGATTGGGAGTTTCCCGGCTATAGCTCAAAAGTATTTATAACACATAGCTTTCTGTCTTTGTTTAAAAAAAAAAAAGGGGGTTTTTAGCTTTAGGAAGGCTATGCATCAACACAAGACCCTGGATGATTTTGTCCTCTGGGCCCCTGGGCCTGGGGAGAGAATCCATTTTTCATCCAAATATTTCTCTAGCGAGAGTATTTAGAGTACCATAGTTTCTAAAGGCTCTATTTTTCCTTCTATTTTCAGACGAAGGCTATGTATTTTTATTAAAAAAAAGAATCGTGTCGCTTTGTTGTTCCAACTGTCAACACAATGACAACACAAGAGTGACAAGTGAGTCAGCAACTCCCCAAAGTTTCAAGTTGACCCAACTGTCCCAGCCAGCTCACAGCCCCAGCCGCCAGGGCTCCAGACCCCCAAACTCTAAGTCTCAGCCACTCTCTCTAGCTAGAGTAGAGGGCCCAGGCCCAGGCTCAATAGGACCGTAAGAGTTGAGACTTGAGACTTGAGACTTGGGACTTGAGAGTTGAGTCTTGAGACTCGAGAGTTGAGAGTTGAGCCTTGAGAGTTGAGCCTTGAGAGTTGAGCCTTGAGAAAACAGCAATATGATTATGTACACAGTACAACTGTTAAAATTCTATTTACTAAGCAGATTTGTTCTTACTTTAAAATTCAGTCAATAATATCGCCATAAACTAAACAGCCTACTTTTAATTAATTTAAAATGAGGCATCACAAATTCAGAATACAATTCACATGCAAGGAGCTGCAGAATACATCACATCGCAACGTTCGCTCTGAAGGATTCTAAATATGGAAGTTTTGTGAGCACGGTATGTTTGTTTCTTCATACTTGACCAATCACGCGGGTCAAGGAACCAAGGAAATTATAGCACTGAGCAAGTGTCATGTGTATTTGGCTAAATTGACTTCATACATAGTATACATTTATGTATTCACATTATTACGTACTAAATACAATACATCCACAAAGAGTACGTTGTTAGTAAAACTGTCGGATATATTTTAAATAATAATAAAAAATACGTTGTTAGTACGCATCTTCTAAATAAAAAAAGGCTATGTAGTACGGACATAAACAATTTCAATTTTATCAAAAGACACATCGTGGATGCATCTACTTGAGGCAGCCACACAGTGAACACGGAATACACACAGTGTACACCACATACACGTGCTAGAAAATCGGCTTTGCGAATTTCCGTCGCAGAATAGGAATACTGCTGAATTTTAAAATAACAGGAAACCTGCAGTGCACAATTCTTCAGTGCCAAGCCGACAAGAATACAGTGGAACACATTTGTAACCACGTACGTGCAAGATATCTGTAAGAAAGTATGGTTTCCATGATAAGCAATGCCACCAGAGCAGCGTGCACGATTGCCCTGCTCTGTGTAGCCGTCAAAGCTGCAACTGTGAAACATATACGTGTTCAGCATCGTAGGGACGGATCGTATGATGCTGTGGCTTATAACTATCTGACTCAGCTATCAGATGAGGCAAATGGTGGCCTTGGTTCACGGGTCACGAATACAGAGGATGAGGTTGCGGCAGCTGCATATTTGACTACAACTCTGGACGGACTGGGTTATAATGGTAAGTTGCTATTAAAATTTGAGTGGTGATGCTATTCATTGTCTATCGTGATGTCTGAAAACTCACGCTGTGAAGTACGTGGGTTTTTCGTGGACTGGCGATATGTTAAAAGTATTCGAATCCGAGAGAAATCACTGCATGTTGCACTATAGGGTTTGATAATCACTGTTACCACGCGAACGAGTACCTTTCGATGAATAAGTCTATTTTTTCAGCTTATGAGTGTTTTGACCATCTGTCGCCAGGTTGTTTCAGCTACTGCACCTGTGATTGTAACTGTGCCATTTTTATGAAGGATCTTGTTTCATGCTTTGTTCTCCAATATGATAATCGCTAAAAATGGTATATCAAAGATTTGCCTTAGCCTTGTACGTTAAGATCATATAGATAATCTTGTAAATCGATATGGATTTCAACATGAGTGTTCCAAAGAAAACTTCGTTGGAAGTACATGAGTAGAACTAAATTGCAATTTAAAATTAATAGCTCATATGGTAAAGTCCACCCGAAGTGCGCGCTAATAACAGTTGTAAAGTATATCTAACACAAATTGTAAATAACCATCGAAGTCTTCGTGACGGCGACCCAAAGAGCAGTTGTATGAGTGTATCCAATATGCATAAATTTCTGGTCAATATGTCAGCCAGCAGCCGAAGCTAAAAAATGATACAGATGGTGTCTTCTGCTCAAAATTGCCATTGAGACTCTCGAGCATGCGATATGCTACAATAATGAAGTGACTTGCTGATGATTTAGATATGTTGTTCTGCAATATCTGTCGGGTAGTCTAGATATACTGTATTATTAGCGAAAATCATCTAGATACAATAACTGCCTGATGCACAGTCACGTGTCTTGTTCGCTTCCGTCAATTTATATATACTCCGTCACGATAGCATGATATTTTGCTACAGACCAGTCGATCTGCAGATATTATGAAGGTATACTATGCTTACATAATCGACCATCGTATCCAAATATAGTTGATTAGAGTAGGGGTTAGGAATGCGTGCCTGCGTAGGAACACTGCCGCAAATATTCGAATTTTGATCCAGAAATGGAAACTCGCACTTTTACTACATGTAGTTAGAAAGATACATTTCAACTTGTGCATAGTCTTAATTTAATAATCACAGCGCAACAGCCCAAATCTGATCTGTTCCACTGTATCTGTTTCATCGCATACAGTCACTGCGGATGATTTCACGTACAACAAGATCGAAATAATGTCTTCCACAAAATCTCGGGAAGAGCCACCACACACACACAAACTCTTACTCTTCTTCAGTCTTGGCCATACAAGCTAAATTATTATCTGTCTTGCCTCGCTTTGCTTCAGTTATTGCTGTGAACTTTACGTACAACAAGACAACTGACGACGTTACAACCACCATGGCGTCTACCAATCTTATTGTCGACATCTCCGGTGCCAACCCGGAGATAGTCCTCCTTGTTGCACACTACGACACCATTGGAGCGGACAAGGGGTCTGAAGGAGCCACCGACAAGTATGTGGGCATATATGGAAAAGTTTGGTACATGCGCGCATGTCTTGTCTTCTCATCGTCCAATCTTCGGTTTATGCAACTCTCGTCGCCTATCTTCTAGCTCTTGATTAGATTCCGTTTTCTTCTCACCTCTCAGCATTACTATATATCTAACACCTCGTCTGTGCTACTCAGAGATGTTGTTTCACTAGATTCCGCTCCACTGACTGTCCACCCTTCCGTGTTACTGTATTTAGTTTACGCCAAAAAACTTTATCAATCCTACTCAATGCTCTCAGTGCCTACCTAAACCAGTGCTGTTTATTCGAACTTAACATCTTGTATTAGACTTCAAAAACTATAACTCACAACCCCTTATTATATCTATGCCTGTCTACTACTCAGTGGAGCGGGAACCTCGGGGCTGCTGGCCCTAGCACAAGCTCTGACAACGGCCGAGACCATTCCTTACTCCATCCGATTGTTATGGACTGGTGCGGAGGAGAATGGTCTGAACGGCGCGCTAGACTATGTTGCCCAGGGGCTAACTAATGGCGCATTGGACAATGTCAAAGCCGTTATCAATTTCGACACCGTTGGTGAGTTGAGTTACAATAGCTTTTTCCGATTTGCGTGTCAACTTTGGTGTTGAAATTTGGGGTCGGTGCTGTGTACTACGCGTGTCACTATTTTAGATCACCTCTGTAGAATGATTGTGACGGGGAAATCCATTCGAACGGCCTAATTCTGTTTCCGAACTCTTTGGTGAGCATCATCTGCACAACTTGGCTCTGTGCATGATGCGTAAGTACACTGACTGGATACTAATAAGCTCCACAACCCTTTTGCACTTGAAGGCGGAGGCGACTTCCTGTATGTTCACTCGGCACATGAGGACTATTCGGAATACGAGAGCAGATGCAAAAAACTGGGCCTAACCAACGAGACCTACAACTTCGATCCAATCGTTCGCGATCAGTTGCTGCAAGCTTCGGAGAATACGGAAGGTATTGAGCACGTCTTTATCATCCACCCCGACTTCCCAGGTAAGCGATATGTTTTGACTTCTACACCTACGTTCCACTGGTTTATACAACATCTATATTTTGGGTTGCACTTGTCAACTACTAACGAGCTTCCAGTACAGAATGGCTCCCTCATCTATCTACATTTATCTTCAAACAGGCTATCCCACCGGCCAGACTGGTTCGTGGTCAGACCACTCGCCGTTTGCGTGTGCCGGAATTCCCATTGGATATGTTGAGACGACAAACTTCAACATTGACGGACAATCTCACTACGATGGATACTCCCAGACTGTCAACCCAATGATGTGGGACTGTTTCAATGAGACCACTGTGAGTGCGTGCAACCGCACCAGCGAGACCAAGTGGGGCAAGATATGGCACACGGAATTGTATGTGGTGTGTATTTGATCCAGCGGATTTGCGCGGATTTGTATGTATATGAAGTATAGGCACGTGAACACATTTACACGTTAGGGTGACTGACGCTCAAACCAAATATGCGTATTCTTCGATAAATATTTATGTAGGTGTATACATCTGTATCATCGCCCAGTACGCCGATTTACGCCCGTCACCATCACATAATTCTCACTGATATTCATAGTATTCATATATTTTATTTTCTTGCGTAGTGATCGTCTTGATGTCCTCGAAGAGGCCTTCCCGGGCCGTGTACAGGAGCAGTTGGGAGACACTGTTGACTCAGTGTTGACGTTTCTGATAAACGGCACATTCATGGACAGCATTGTGGCGTCGCCATTGAGTGCTACCAATGGTATTGATGGTACTACAGCCGCCACTGAAGGTATAGTTTCTACCCGCATTCTAGACAGTTTTGTTTGCGGGTACATACATTTTTACGTTGGGCCGTGCTTGTCAGAGGGTATATATATATATATATATATATATAACTTCGTGTACCTATTTACCTGTATAGTTTCTATTTATTGATGCAGATATTCATAACAAGTGCCCTCATTGCATATATATATATATATATCTCAGGCTCCTACGATATCGTGGCCTATGCATACCTCACTGCCTTGACTGATGAGGCCAATGAAGGCTTGGGCGCACGCGTAACAAACACGGAGCAGGAGGTAGCCGCTAAGGAATTCCTGACATCCACACTAACTGATCTGGGCTATGAAGGTGTGTGCTTACTGTACGTTCGACAGTATGGAATGTTTACTTTTTGCGAAAAGGGTTTTTGTTGTAATATAGAATCTTCTGGAGTAGGGGAACTTGGTGCGCAGATTTAGCATGCACTTTTGGTTAATTTTGGATTACTCCTGATAGCCTTCAAGGCAGATTTGGTTAGAGCAATACATTTGTCTTGACCGCTTCATTTTTTTGGTGACGGAATTGTATACTTGCACAAGCACTCGGTACATATGTATATCGTTGCATGATTTAGGGCACCGCTGTACGATTATATAAATATATATATAGCATGTCAAGTGTAATGGATGGGATGGGAACCTCTCGGAGAGACCCACCACACACACACTCTTACTCTTCTTCAGTCTTGGCCATACAAGCTAAGTTATTGCCTGTCTTGCCTCGCTTTGCTGCAGTCACTGCTGTGGACTTTACGTACAACAAGACAACTGATGACGTTACAACCACCATGGCGTCTACCAATCTTATTGTTGACATCCCCGGTGCGAACCCGGAGATAGTCCTCCTTGTTGCACACTACGACACCACCGGCGCGGACAAGGGCTCGGAAGGTGCCACGGACAAGTATGTGTGTCGCAGACGATGAGTGACCGTATCTATGTAGCATAACGGAGTGTGTATTTCTGATAGACTCCATGTTTTGGAGAAATTACGGACGTGTCGGGTGTCTTTGCACGTGACGATAAGTACAGGCGTCGACGCACTGTGACGATCATATTACCACTATGTCAAGAATAGGACCGCCCAAGCCATGTAGATCACAACGATGCTCTCTTAGTCAAACTACAAATCAACGTATCAGATATTCAAGACGGGTTCTACCTCACGATTGTGCTCATTCCCGTACTCATACCTCATTCCGCTGTGGTTGATATCTTCAGTGGTGCCGGATCCGCCGGTCTCTTGACCTTAGCCCAGGCTGTGAAGGCCACAGCAAGCATCCCCTACACCATTCGTCTACTATGGACTGGTGCGGAGGAGAATGGCCTCAACGGCGCACTAGACTATGTGGCTTCAGGACTCACCAATGGTGATTTGGACAACGTTAAAGCCGTGATTAACTTCGACACGGTTGGTATGTACGGTGCTTGAAAATTATGAATGAGTGTGTCGCTACCCAACTGAGATTTGAATTGCATGCGTATGCAGAATCGGGCTAGAACTATTGTGAAGACAAGCCAATAGCACGGCAAATACTGTCAGCGGCATACATTATTTCGATGCAATCACTGTACCAGGTATCAATATATAGAGTGTCTGCTGCTTACCGAGTGTGGTGTGTTATCAAAGTGGGCGGTATATCCGGAGTCAAATGTATAGGGCATATTACCTTGAACCATATCCTCGCAGCCAATTTTCTTATCGCTGGCAAATACGACATTTGGATGTAATCGTGTTAATGATCGTGTCTGAACGCATCTCTCACACACTAAGACACATATGTTTGAAAATTTGAAAATCAACTACAGGCGGAGGTGACTTTTTGTATGTGCACTCGGCGCATGAAGACTATTCGGAATACGAGTCCAGATGTGCAAAGCTAGGATTGACCAATGCGACCTATACTTTCGACCCAATCGTTCGCGACCAATTACTTGAAGCTTCCGCAAGTACTGAGAGCGTTGAGCATATATTCATCATCCACCCCGACTTCCCAGGTATGTTTGTTTGGTGCGCTTGTTAGAAGTATATACGTCTTGAACAGAATATCTGACTAGGGATAGTTTTGTGCATAATATACACAAAACACCATACGTGTACGAGTTTTACTTACCGTTCTTTGTTTTCGAATACAAGTCTACAAACCACGACATTCGCACGTATATACACAATTTTTCTACACTTCCATGCCTATGCTATTTAAGACCACACCCACATGAAGAACCTCTACAAGTTATACCAAGCATGCACGCATACTATGCCCAGGAAGAAGTGAGTACTTGCGCGAGAATCAGCAGCCGCATCTTTCGCAATCCACATCTAACCGTTCCTTTGTTGGTTCGAATGAATCACTCTCTAACCCTTTATTGAATTGCAGGCTATCCCATGGGTCAGACTGGTTCGTGGTCAGACCACTCGCCGTTTGCTTGCGCCGGGATTCCCATTGGATATGTTGAGACGACAAACTTCAACATTGACGGACTATCTCACTACGATGGATACTCCCAGACTGTCAACCCAATGATGTGGGACTGTTTCAATGAGACCACTGTCAGTGCGTGCAACCGCACCAGCGAGACCAAGTGGGGCAAGATATGGCACACGGAATTGTATGTACTCTTCCACGTATGCATCTATATATATATATATATATATATGTATGTATGTATGTATGTATATAAATTTATAGATTTGTTTTTAGAAATGTCTGCACAGTTGGCTACTCTTCTGGCTATATTACATGCATGTATGTGTAGGACACAGTGATCGCCTCTGCGTGCTGATGAAACCCTTCAAATTGGCATGTACTCACTTTGGACACAAATCCCCATTCCCGAACTACACAGAGAGCACAATTCTCTCTCGCGTACCATCGGATAAGCACACCACTTCGCAGTATGGACACAAAATCATATCAGACCTCATTGAAATATTTCATCTGGAACACTTACAGTGATCGCCTGGATGTGCTCGAAGAGGCGTTTCCCGGTAGAGTGCAGGAACAGCTTGGGGACACCGTGGACTCGGTTATCACTTTCCTCACTGGCGACTTCATGGACGCAGTTGTAGCTGCGGAGGTATCGAAGAATACTGTGGTAGCGGATACTAGCATGGACACTGCAAGCGAAGCAGAGGTCGATACCGACTTTGCCAGTGCAACTGATATTGACGCTGTCACCGACAATGTGGAGAGCACTGCTGTTGTGGACACTGACGCTGCAGATGACACCGACATGCCGGCCGCTACTGACACTGACGCTGTCACCGACCTTGTGGTCGACACTGACGCTGCAGATGACACTGATCCGGTGATTGATACCATCCCGGTCGCTACTGACACTGAGACTGCCGCTATCCCGGATGTCGAAAGCGAAGAGGATGCCGATACGACTGCGGAAGCCAATACTGGTGAGCCAGGTAAGTCATTGCCCAAAGACTCAGTTGTATTCATGTCTCCATGTTGGTCTAAGATCTGAGTGTAGAGTGTATTAAGGTAATGTGTCTGGGTACTGTTCTCTCGATGGCTTACTACTACACTACTACATGTGATGAAGTCATATTGTATTAGATTGAGCTTGGCTAGTTTGGTGTGATATTTTTGCCACCGTGCTGGAGGAGGCCGACTGATTGTCACTGTAAAATGTATATAGCTGTTGTGGCTGGGACCAAGAAGCTATTTGTTCGTCTCACGGGTCATCCTAAGTCGCACAGGAAATGTACAAAATAGTGCGAAGTGGCGTTGATTCGAGTGTACAGAATGGATACAGATGTGAGGCATAGTGCTATGCGAATGAAAAAGCAGAGCATGTGGGTTGACGATTGACAAATGTCCAGAATCTAGCGTAGTGAATACGTTCATCGACAGCATGTTTATAGGGCGATACTAACAAGTAAATATCTTCTTCCGACATACAGCAGACACCGAAGGTGGAGATAGTGGCGGTCTCAGCACCGGAGGTATTATTGGTATAATAGCTGCGGTGCTCGTTGTAGGAGGCGGAGCTGCTGTCTTCTTTATATACAGGAAGAAGCAGAAGAGATCGTACACCACTGAAAGTACTACTAATCTTTAAAAGCATATTCAGTACTTAGCAATGGAAATGCCCGAGGAATCGAAAGTTAGATGAGAAACGGAGCACGGACAAGAGACTGCTAACAAGGCAGATAATATAGCGGACCGTCGGGAGGGATACATAAGTACTTCTCAATGGGGTTTCTCGATGATTTTATAATTTGGATGGATTATTAAACACTGCGAACGAGGCAGACAATGTAGTAGACTACCGGAAGGGCCACATAGGTACTTTGTCAATTGGGGATACTCGATGATTATAAAAATTAAATGAATCATAAACCACTGATGCAGATAATGTAGCAATCTATCGGAAGGGACACAGCGGTACTTTGTCAATGGGACATACTCGATGATTATTTAAATTAAATGAATCATAAACCACCGAGGCAGATAACGTAGCAATTTATCGGAAGGGACATAGCGGTATCTTGTCAATGGGGCATACTCGATGATTATATGAATTAAATGAATCATAAACCACCGAGGGAGATAATGTAGTAATCTATCGGAAGGGACACAGAGGTGCTTGTCAATGAGGGGAGTTAGATGGATTGTAAACTATAAAACACAGTGAATAAACTGCGAACGAGGCAGGCAATCTAGCGGTCTAGGATTCTAGGGTTTTAGAACCCTTTGAATACCGGACTAAATATGCAATTATACTGACAAGCGCTCATCAAGTGGAGACAATTTATCACAGTGGCAATAAATAGAAATTGAAGTCACATGCCGAAGATCAGTCGAGATTTTTGCAGCACACTAACCTCCACCGAGACAAACAAGCTTTATGGTGGTATGCAATGAAATCTAGCGCGCGAGGTCATCTACCTGAATTTATTTTTAGTTCTAAGTGCTTCAAACACATATTGATTCTTCTCTAACCCGCATATGGATGTAATACTACCACTAGTTTCGAAAACACAGGCCAGTCGTATGGGGTGCAGGCGTGCATAATTTGTGACAAAAGTGGGAGAAAACACCTCCAGAAGCACAATGATCGTTACGAAAAGTTGGGACATCTCACAAGGTACAGGCGCATCAGAGTACTTGTCAACGAGGTCAAATAACGATTGCGAATGTTTGCTTAACTAATTTATACGCCATTGAGCTACTCATTGTGATTCGGGTGGCGGCGCAGGGTTGTACGTTTGCGTCCATGTTAGTCTGTCTAGCGGTCGGATGGCACCATACTGTGCGATCAGGCAAAATGATAGAAGCAGATACAATTAGTGTTCTCCGTGTGCATCGTTTTCAATAGAATTATTGAAGAGAGAGGTAGTATACTAAACGTACACTCGTTTCGCCGCACCGATATATAAATCTCAAATGAGATACCATGGGTAGAGACTATTACCATGAGTGGAACATCTAGTTCGCCAAATACAAGATCACCTGAATACCCATGCAGTAATGCTGTATGAGTTTCCGTACAGCCATAATACATATCGGTACCTTGAGAAGAACAAGATGCGCAACATTCAGTGCAAGCTCAAACTCCCCGAGTACACATTCCCAATATATATATATACATATATACATATACATATACATACACACACACACACACACACACACACACACACACACACACAC
>NW_014040421.1:48633-52344 GCF_001186125.1 Sphaeroforma arctica JP610 | reverse complement strand
TCACAAATATCGAAGTATTCAATAAGGAAGACGTGATATTTACCTGTTTCTCGTATGCTATCGTCGAGAACGTACCCCCATATTTATGGCCTGGGTATACGACTATCTCATCAGGTAACCTTTTCAGCTTCTGCATCGTCTCAAACATGTGTGTGCCGTTGCAGTCTGGGAAGTCCAGCCTAGCAACGCAAGTTTTGTGTAGATATGAGCGGTGTAGTCAGTGGTAGAATCCCCGGAAACCAACAGTCGAATCAAACATAAACGATCGAACTATTCGGACTGCAGGGGTTCTGGGTGGGTAGACGGGACAGGACATTTTGTAGTGTGATAGCGCCGTATGTGATGTGTATGCGACGAGATATTGGTGACTGGATGTGGTGGTCCAGTGAGATTTTGAGTAAATAAGTGGGCAACCTCACACCACTCACCAATAACCAGCACCTATCGATCAAAATGTTTCGGACAGCTAATGAAATCACAGCCTAAACATGACTACGCGGTGCTATCATCGGTTTGGCATGCATGATAAATAAGGCCCACGTAGACAAACAATACAGGTTGTTTGCCTCTTGCCCACGAATCTATACCTGTCAAAGCTCACAAAGAGGACTGTGCCACCAGTCAACAACCGACAGCACTGCCCCGCATATACTGAGACTCTGCGGTTATACACCCATATACACACACTATACTGCCAATCTGAAAGCAGCATCAACGGTATCACACCACGAATACTCTTGACGTCGTACGAACGCTCTCGACAGCCTCGTGTACACTGACCCTACTTTAAAGTGAAATTCGGTATACCTGCCACAGCCTCCAATAAAAACCGTATCGCCCGACAGCAGGCGACACCCATTGACCAGGATGCACTGTGAGCCTGGGGTGTGTCCCGGTGTGTGGATGAACTTCATTGTGGTATCGCCCAATTGGATTTCCTGTGAAGGGAGTGTGGCATTGAACTGGTTAGCCATGTGGAGCGTGTTTCAGGATATTTGGTAGTACTGCCAAGGGGACGCTCTTCGATGTATTGGGTGCATTTGTCGAATATTGGTTGGTGATGTGCAGTATGTCTCGGGATGGGTTAGGTGTTAATGCTTAATACAACGCATCCCGGAGTAACGCCAAATTGATTCTCCTGTGAGGGGATTGACGAGTAGACCGGCTCGGCTGGTGATATAGTTCTCCCAAGTCTTGAAATGCGACAAGGGAGATGGCCTTAGACAAAGGGCGTAAGTAGCACTTGTGCGCACATTAGAATATCATACTCAACAATCTGGATAGTTACTGATTGAAGCCCGTAAATGACTTCCTCTCCCCCGTTCTATGTATCAAGGCTCGTGAGTTCGATTTGCGCTGCGTCTTCTAAAAGTGAGATTGGCAGCCAACAACTGTTCTCGCTCCATTGTGCATATACTTAGTTGTTGTCCCTGATAGAGAGTGAGAAGTGCCAGTAAGCCTATCACTTCTAACTCTACCAGTCGTAATAACGAATATCCAGTAAAAGCCTCTTAGCTCTCTTATCTGTTTTACTGGTGCTGCATACATCGTGCAGTCCCCTCATAAGTACGTACGAGGAGGGTGTGGTTCACCAGCACTGTACAGGTACTATTCAGCTCAGGGTGCTGAGATACTAAAGTCAAGCTGGCCGCCCACCCTTCTTCCCTATTCTATTGAATGCGGGGGCACATATGCTCTGGTTGCTGGGTGTATGTGCACATTCATCATCGTAAGTCTCATACGTACCTGATTGTCGGTGGTTTCCACAATCTGCTCCCCGGCGACTCCATTCACTGCCAAACCCAAATTTGAACCGTATTGAGCCAAATTTATCAACCAAGGCGTGTGGTTGTATGTACGTCTCCAGAAGGTTGGATGAATATACTGACCAAGACTATGCGACCCACTTACACTGTCGTCACTTGTGAATATATAACTGTATATACATAAAAAAACAGGTGTATGCTTGTGGGCGTGTAGGTGTCAAACTCGGAGATTTGCATGTGGCTGTACAGATGTTTTGTAGCTACACTGTAAACTATACTATTTACAGTTTATAAATCAAGAATATAAGATAGGCCATACTTGGGCGATACCCTGCTCAGTTTGCGAATTATGTATTCATTGGTTAATGCTACCCCGTGTTCGTTTCATACATTCACTCATTCCCCGTAAACTATGATACTGACAGTTCAGTCAATGCGTGCGACTTTGCGATAGCTCATTCTCACACAGCGCTCAAGTACAAAATTTTCATATGCTAAGCATAGTATATAAATATATATGCAACTAGACATACCCTCTTTTAATGTCGTAGCGTCGCCGGGACCAGCATAGACCTTTAAATTCTTAAATTTGCGCGTGAGCGTGTGAATGCCATCAACTGTAACGGGATATTTTTCATAGGGCGGTGGCGGTTTACCCCCTGTTGAATAGACGAAAAACATGAGTTACCATAGCACACGTACGCGCACACTGCGAAGTCCGCTGAAGAACAAATGTTGAAAATGCACTCGCATATCTCGTATAAGCTCAGACCCTTATAAACGTACATTGTGAAACTATGAATGGCTCATTGTATCAGCTACAGTGTACTAATATAAATAGCACATATAAGATGCGAGCTCAAAAGGTTTCCCACACACACACATTCCCTTTCTCGCCAGCGCACATTTTTTCATATACACATGTGTTTTAATGCATACACTCTCATATCCCCTTGACATCGTACACGTACAGTGTTCACACACTCACACACGGTTGCGCACCTGTGTGATCAAAATGGTAGTGTGTGATGATAGCGCCCACCAGCTTGAGTTTTAATTGTTCTATACACTGTGTCGTTTTAGAAAGTGAGATTGGGGTGGGAAATGAGTCGGAGGCATTCGTGAGATGAGGCTCATGATACTACATGAATAACCCAACCAACGAGGCAGTATCCAAATGACGATCAATAAGATGTAGGATGTAACTTGACGTGATAGGTTGAAATGGTGACAGGTAAGAAGACGGCAAGAATTCAAAATAAAAGTGAACTTGAAAAGCCGCCACGAGTTGCAGCTATTGAATTGAGAAACTCGAGGTACAGCGGAGCGGGAAAGGGCAAATAAAAATACGACTGCAGAACCTGGACAACGCAACCCAATTCACGAACACGAACAGATGAATACCTTTAAGACACCCGGGACGTCCCAACAGATGTCTACCACATAGGCCTCCCTTGTTTTGGCATCGGCTATGATGTATATGAAGTTTTGCATCATCTTGGCGAACTTGTTTATCAGAGCCTGTGTTGTGGTTGCAATAGTATTTTTTCAGTCCAGTGGGTGTGATGGGGCAAGATGTTTACAAATATAACTGAAATTAAACCTCATCGTACCACAATTGCTGATCTGGCGGTAGTGTTGGAAGTGCAGTGCTATAAATGCACGGATTGATATCCTTGTGGGAGTGTTGTGAGACAATGTCGATAGAATAGTGAATATTCCGCATCAATTGAGGAAATTCTAAAATCCTGCATCAACTATGAAATTTTTGTATCAGATGGTGTGATATTCATTCCGCTAAGAATGAAAAGAACGATAGTTTGGGCGTATGCAATGCAGGACAGAAGGTAGACACAATCCTATACCCCACTCACTCCTGAAGGTCCCGAACATACTTCTATTCGCTTCCAGATCAGCCAAAATCAATTCGCAAGTATATACATAC
>NW_014040421.1:40521-45659 GCF_001186125.1 Sphaeroforma arctica JP610 | reverse complement strand
GTGTGTGTATGTGCGTGTGTGTGTTTGTATATATATATATGTGTGTGTACGTATATATATATATATATATATATATATATTTATATATATATTATATGATGATATACTGATATATATCTTTTAAATTAGTTCTGACACTGTATCACACTATAACTCTTTCAGTAGGAATACTAGTACATACACTTATGCGTATTTGTGTCACTATGTACTATAAAAGACATCATCGAAGGAAGGTTCTCGAATGTACTGTACCTGACCGGCAATACGGGTAAAAACAAAGGTCTTTTCGACAATGCAACGCAATATGTGCATCTGAATACTTGCAGACTATACCACAACTGCTATCATTTTGTAAGATCCGGTTTCATCTTTCGCAGGCATACAGCCTTTGAACTGTACTTATTAGGTACTGTTTGCACTGTGACTTCCACACAAAATAAGGCCTAAGACTAACCTGGTTGTCGTCCGTCAAAGCAAGAGCTTTTGTATAATACTTCACCGCATTCTTGAAATCGGCTTCGGTATAATATTCGTTGCCCTTGGTTTTACACTCGTCCATAGTCGACATATTTGCTGTATAATTGTGAGGATTTGCCCCCGTACGTATTTATCTCGCTGTTGTCCTTACGGCATCGATGATTACGGCATCGATGATTATATAATCGGATACTGTCTTTAAATACAATCACCTAATTCCAGTACATAGCAGAATATCTCGATGGTAGGTTTCTAACTTAGAGTCCGATTTGTCCACGTGTTTTTGAGGCTTGGAGGGCAGTGTCATAACAGCTGTTAGCTATCTGACCTTTCAATAGATGTACGCGCTTTACTATATCGTGAGCATTTAGATATACAGCAATATTTACAATTTTACATTAAAAGAGCAGAATGCCATAGAATCACAATATAAATAGATGCGCATTTGCCATAGATACACAGAAGTCAATTTAGCGGAATAGTCCTCGACGTTTTTTTAATCCTGCTGTATATATCCTATCGCTAGAGACTTGGACCCTACTACTACTAGTAGAAAGATCAGTTACTTCCATACTCCTGGACTCGAACTGCATGTTCAGTATCACTCGATCTGTGACAGATATCCTGCGACAATATAATCCCATTGCATTGGATTGTACTCGTACGGCCTTCACTTGTCAAGTATTTAGTCAAACGGTTGAACTTAGCTGAATTTGGCTGCCATGCACATACTATCAGATAGTATAAGCTGTTGACACATAGAATGAGAACAGAACATCATTGTCAACAGCGGCAGCGCGTGATACTGCCCTCCAATTTACGATTCTATTTATATTATGAAAGAGACGATCGATGTCGCTCCCATCACGCGGTAAAATTATCAGCTGGTCGTAACGGTCAAATGCTTAAGCTACTGTGATCGAGTTTGAAGTTACGTGGCAGGTGGTGGAAATGCAGTCCTTCATGAATTTCGAGGGTGTAATGGATACGTGGGTCCGATGAGATTTGGTGTAAAATCGGTAAAATATAGTTTTCGATCGACATCTACTTTACCAGATCGACTGTTTCGTTGCGGCCGATTGTCGGATATGTTGACAAGCCTAGCTGAATACAATTTAGTGATCTTCCTTTTACGTGCCGCCAGATTCTACACCCACTGGTGCATTCATTACCATTTTCAGTGTCTTAATTAGTTTGATAATCTTGACACGTTTTCCAGCCACCGTCACTCCCATTGATTTCAGTGTGTCGTGATCTATAGCCAGTAAAGCTTCACCGTCGATCTCGTTCTCTGCGCCGTGTTTGAGTTTCATTCAGGTTAGAACACAGTGTACTTAGGAATTGGTGTGTAGTTTAGGACGCTTCAACTCGTAACTATTTATTAGTAAGTGAGATGGTTAATTTGACGAATAGGTATTTTATCATTGTAAGGTTGGAGGGTAGCTTAATCTTGCTCTATGGCACGATGTACGACTCAGGTTTGTTTGCGATGATTATGCCCGTATTTCGAGTTGTACATTGTGTGGTGAATACATAATATTTCAGACTGGAACAAGAAGTACATACCATTAAACAGCGGTGCGAAATTACCCAATCCGGTACCCGCCAGCCAGTCAGCAACCTGATCGACTTTCCAACTTTTTACTTGCGTAGCTGAAACAAAGAGTGATACATATAAGAGTAAGAGGTAGTTCGCTAGCTTTGTCCAAACTGTGGCGGAAACCTCAATCCGAGGTTGACAAGTAATAAATACGGTCGTATGATTGCGAAATCTAGGGTATGAAAATCAAATTAAAACCAATGGACTGATCGGTACAAGGCAATAGACAAAACATTTATAGGAGACGAACCACAGGAGTGACACCGGACTGACATAGATAAGTATTGCGTATTGGCACAACCCAACTCACGCGCTATGGGTAGATCCTCGATTCGAATGAATATTACCTACCAAAGATGGGGATGTGATTCAGAGTCACGTTCAAGTGATCAACAAAAATTAAGAGATAGCCACCAGTAACAAAATTCATAATACACACGTCTTACTCAGTAGGACGTTCTCGCCGCAGGCATCGGCACGATCTGTGATGTGATAGAAACACGTATGGACGAGATTAATTAGGCGAAGTAATGAAGATATACTTGTAAACGGCATCTCTAACTGACGAGTGATTTAATGGCCAGAGAATCGCAACGCATATTATATCCATGAGAACTGCGGTGCCTTATACCATCTCCTCCATAGTCAAGCAAGCCGTGTTAGTTTTTAATTGCCACTCACAACGCTATAAAAATGCCACATTTGAAGCTCATCTCCGCTTCTCTACACAGCAAAGTTATGCGGGAGTTCACATGCCTGTGCTAATATTCACGAATTATACAGTTGATTCTCGCAGGCCTGTAACATACTCCAAGCATAAATCGACATCGACAATTAGGATGGGCACCAATGATTTTGGTTACGACATGATATTGCTACACCAATTGTGCCATCAGGGTCTGTTTTAGAAACGGGCTTCACTCCCATCAATAACAATTGATTTTGTGAAAGACGCCATCGTCGCCACATTATCATGCACAGAGACAGAAAACATACGGCTGTGTGCACTTACTTGTCATGAGGCTCTTCTTAGATGCTACTTCCTTGAAGAGCTGCTCGTTGGCGAGTCCCTCTGTGAGCGTATCAGGTTGAAAAGCAGTAAGTGCACATACTCAAGTGTTTATTCTAGCTTACATCTAGCGTTGTTTACTCTCTGGCTGTGAGTTCAGCAACCCAGATAGGGGTTTTTTAAAGCTTAGATCATTTCACTATGTATATATACAGAGAGGATGCGCTTTCAGTTTGGAAAAGGTCCAAATAAAAATCTGTTCAGTTGCAATACCTTTGATGGTCAGTTATACTTATCGCAGTAGGGCACACCCGTGCCTATTCTGTCGATAGACTTGCCAACACTTACGCTACAAAAGTAGAAGCTAGATGGCATCCAGACAAATGTACAACTTAAAACGATGTGCAAAAGAAAGACGACGCTGTCACTACACGCAGAAACAGACTCAGACGCTTACAATGAAAGTATCAACGAAAATAAACAAGTATACCGTGTTATATGTATGCGCAGAAAAACTTATACAAATAGGTCATTATTGGAAGACTTCTGCCAACCTCATGCAATTTCGGTTATAACTGCTATTACTTGATACCACCATTGAACATAGCAAAAACATAGCGCGGAATATGTGCCTCTAGAATCAGTGCTTAAGTCTAACACTTTGTATGCTAGCAAACATATAAATAAGTTAGCTCAAAATGCGTACCTCTTGTGCATATATATATGCTGATGTCTCTGAGCATCTGAATAATTTGTTCTTCTGCGCTTTCTCCAAATGTTTCTACAGCGTCCGGCGAAAGCTTGGCTCTCATTCCTGGATAATTTGTTTTAGTATAACGAGCAGAGGAAAGTATTTCACAGCCCGATAACATAGCCTAACTTGGTTGTCAAAAACTATAATACAGGACATCCTTCAAATACACAAAGACATAATAGTACCTGCAACCAACTAATACATCGACACGCTGTTGCAATACTTGTGTACGACTTTGAATTCTAGAGAGTAGCATATGTTCTTGTTGGTTTCTTTAGAACTAATAAAATACTAGGTAGTCGTACCTTAGCTTTTGGCATATACCTGAAATTCAGAGCAAATGAGCTTAGCAGGTACACTGTCTCCGCAAATCGAGCTTGTACCTTTAGTGTACAAAATCAAAATTATCATCTACCACTATACATACTGAGCAAATATGGACACACATATTGCAGCACATTTTGAGCCTTACCAACTTAGCGTATTTTCATACCTGGGATTGAATCCTTGCGTGCTTCTGACAATGCTCGATGAGCTCGTATCGCAGGAGGGCTTGCTCTGGGTGAGCGTGGCTCGGTTTTCTCGGGAGCTGATACCGATAGTAGAAAACTTGCGGATGCTTTCATATCTCTCCCTGTGAATACAAACGCAGGTGTTGTACAAAATTCATTCGCCGCATTGAGTTCGTATGTGCCTTCTGCTGATACTGTTAACAAGCCTGAGTTGAAGGCGTGTAGCATACCAGACAGTACGAAGATGTTGTTACAATTTCAGACATATATCAATATAGAATATGTTATGTTAATCATTTGATCTACGATGTAAACTAGGTCTAAAACAGCTCAAACAAAGCCGCAAAACAGTCATTTAGACGTGCAATTGTCAGAATATGACCAAAAGAAACGATACTAGCTCGATCTCCAATTTTGGCTAGTAGTCTAGCACATACTCACTCTGCTGCTTAAATTTACAGCGAATTTCGACCCACAGTTCATCATGTAGAAGATAGAATGCCTCGAATTATACAACAATCCACAGTATGTATATACAGCAATTCCAACTCAATGATCAATGCGTAACCCCTGACCTTTCACAGTAAATCGGATGTCAGCATAATAACAATTTACAATAAAAATGATACCACATATATATAGATATGTATATATATGCCTATATATATATATATATATATATATATATATATATATATATATATATATATATATATATATATATATATATATATATATATATATATATATATATATATATATATATATAATATATATATATATATA
>NW_014040421.1:34407-40501 GCF_001186125.1 Sphaeroforma arctica JP610 | reverse complement strand
AGACAAAGACGTAAGGACTATATAGTAGTACGTACTTACTACTAGTACTAGTATATATATATATATATATATATATATATATATATATATTACACACGAATGTGAATTCAAGTTGATCACAGTGAAGAAGATATTCTATCATTTTTTTAGTCTCAAGGACCACTGTCAATTGCGTTGGCCACCCATCTTGTTCTAGTCATCAATCTGGTATATTTCCCTAAATAGCACTATACGCAGCTCACGCACTAAATGAACTATAATCTTAATAAGTTCTAAGAACGTTCCTGTAGGTGCGCTCATGATACGTACCTTATCTGATAATTGACACCACGTGAACTGCTGGGCTGCCTCCCATCTTCGTGTATTGTCCCCATTCTTTAATTTAAGCACAATTGACATTGCCATCGAGTTTGCTCTGGCAACTTCAGAGTTACTTGTGTATGGGGCGTTGTTAGTCGTTTAGTTTGCGCACAATATGGACACGCACATATGACGCTCTAGCACACTATACAAAGCATATATTTACATACTCAATGTAATTATGGTTTTCACTGTTGGCATATATACTTGTTCCACACCCATATCAGTATGTGGTAAATCGCCTTATCCGATGCGATCGGCGAATCAATTTTATCCCATTCCATGTCGCAAACTAAATATAAGTGTCGTTTGTTTTTTTTGTTTTTTTTTAAAATCAATCAAATTCAAAACTGACTTTACAACGATTAGGCACAGGGTTAGCCGATTAGGTGCGACATAAATATTTTAGCCTTCTGGCTTATTGACTTCTTCTATAAATAAATAGAGTCACATCAAACAAAAGTCGGTGAGCCGCCTTGTTGGCCGCTTGGCGCCGTGAGCGTGTAGTGCGTATTTCTTTCTCCAGAGAGAGAGCTGAACTGGTGCCTGACTTCCCAGTTCCCGCCTCCCGGCCTCGAACTAGAGGCTAATAAAATAACCTCAGCTCGTTTATCTTTATAAAAAAAGATTTAAAAATAAACGTTTTGATATATATGTAAACGTTTTTACAATAATATCTTCGGGATTTCAACTCAGGTCTCTGGGTGAGTGGTCAAAAATTCTTCTCAATTTAGTTGCAGTTTAATCTCCTTTTTTATGCTGCTTTAAAAATATACGTATGTATTGCATTTTGTATGCAACCCATGCTACATATTTAAATACCCCTAAATTGGATTATCACAACAGTACATCTAATACAATAACAACAAGAGTGTGTGTATACAATCAAAGTATCTAAAATACACTCAAACGTTACTGAATACCAAAAAAAAATGGCAGCTGTTTTGATCGAATTGGTGACGATGGTTGTCCAGGCCGGGGATTTGTACCTGCTACAAAACCCAATTCATCATTTCGATATTATGGACAAGACGGATTATCTCCGGGCCATCGCCTGCGGTGTTGTTATATTCTCGTGCTTGGTCCCTCCACTTACTGGGTTGTATGGTTCTTGGGCCGGAATGCTACATATGCTATCAGTGAGCTTGTACCTCAGCGCTAATATCATCTACCACCTGGAGTACATCAAGCGGTATGGCGGCGACCTGGCCGACCCAACGTTCTATTCCGTCGTCGTTGTCACAAGTGCACTTTTGTGTGCGTTGATATTCTTGGAGGGCGGCGTCCACAAAAAGGTTGTAGTTGATGAGAAACTGAAGGCTAAAAAAGTCGAGTAAGAGGTGTACTGAGTGTTATAGACTCAGTCAATCTTCGACATAGTGCCAAGTGGGGTTCAATTCTTTCAATAGAAAATTGAACGAGCCTGTGCACAGCTTAGATTCTTGTTGATCTCGACCACTGGCGATTTGCTTGAACGCTACCACTGTACTAGATCTAGATGTACAACGCATCTTATAGTGCCTCCACATCAGTCTGTGCTCGTACATACTGTTTGTGTGCACTCGCACTTGCCAGTCAATATCTGCTGCTCAGCGTATTTCTTCCATTATTTTTAAAGTCCAAAGGGCATTTGGTATCAGGAAGAAAGTCTAGTGCAGTCAAAAAAGTGAAATACGGTATAAACCAGTAGCGACGAAACGGAAGTATCGAAAGAGTGGTAGAGTGGCGATCATTTAATCCAATCGCCGCACTGTTGACGGCGGTAGCGTGTGAAATTTACTGCTTTTTTTCACCATATTGTTGCAATGATTCGATCTAAAGCGTACCTTAGGTGACAATGGGAGAATAAATAGTTCATCTAGGCCGAGTTATATGCGTTATTTATGTCCTCTGGTAGCACGTATATATATATATATATATATTTCTTGATTCAGGTTATATGCCCGTCAATGTATACTGCGATACCACCCGTTGTCTAATGCAAGTGTATTCGAGAAATAACACTGCACTCGAGGTATCATACATTGAAATTGTCCATAAACTCGGTGCGTGATGACCATTAACAGCGGAGCTCGCTTTCCCCTATATAGTGAGACAGCACGGAACACCCAGCTAGTGCCCTTGTTGCTGGATATACTCCTAGTAACTCATAAATACGCTCCAACGGCACAGTTCACCTCTCGTAAACGAAGTCGTCTGAGTGATTAGGTGACACACCAGCATGGTAATCGCAAAGTTGTTTGTGGCTCAGTGGATGGTTTATCCTAGCACTATCACCTCACCCTTTGGCTTTTTCTTGCAAGTTTCCAATCCGGTAGGTTCGTCGAGATTTATGGCCCTCATCTTCCTTTTCTGACTGCCAATTGCTTCTCTCTTGATCTTAAATTGCGCATTCATCGCGTCCACATCGATCATCGGGTTATTATTCACCCCACTCTTGGATTGTGTCGCACCCACGCCTTTTTTCGCCACTGCCGCAGTCATCGGCAAACCATCCCCATCCATGATTCTTCGACTCTGTAACCAAAACTTCTCCCTAATGTATATTTTGATCGATTTTTGTGGCATCTCCTGTTTCAACTTTTCTGGAAAATGGTATGTTGTGGATCGAGATCGCCTTGTGACTTCCTTACCACCACATACGCCAATACTCGCACCCTTCTTGATCTTCTCTTTCTCAGTGATTTTTGGCTTCTCATGCACATTGTTCCTTATCCCTCTAAAGGCACTTCTAGATCGTAGTCCACCTTTGATGAAACCCGTAAATGTGGTTGTAATTGTACCAATATTTTCCGAGGAAGGCATGCTAGCGATCGCATTTGCTCCAGCAGCTTCCTGAGATATACAAAGGACAAAAAGTATTGAGATCCGCAACACGTTTGTCTCTACATCCAGCGATATTTCTTCGCAAATCTTCTTAGTACCCAAGCCCACTATGATTTAAATACCGCTAAGTGAGCCTATGTTCGGCAAACTTGAACTAGGTACACACTTCATCAGTATCATTATGTATATATACGTGCGTTCAAAAACGTAGAATTGACGAGTACAACCTGACCATGTAACAGGTTTTTCTGTACATGTATTTATACGTGAAAATCTTCGTGTAAGTCAAGTCGAAACAGAAAAATCGCAAGTCTTGGACGAGATAACCCGATTCGCTAGGCGCGATCAAATTAAAGGTTGTATATCTTTCAAGCCATCGAAACATGCGAAAACACTTGCTAATGTAATCAATTTTAACCATATATCAAGTCTGCCATAAACATCGAAGCTACGCGGTCCACATGCGAGGGCTATATATAGCTTACCTCAACCGGAACGTTGAAAAAGGTGAACATGTTCATGACAATATTGTTTGTGATATATTCTTTGGCGATCCCCTTCTCTATCAATTCTGTATTTGTATAAACTACAAAAAGACGCTGTTTTTAGCACTTCAAACCACAATATCATCCAGAAAGGCTTACTGCAAAAGCATTTATGGGCATATAACTGAGATGCAACGGATGCAGTGATTAGATTACGAGCTGAGCCTGTCCGCCGTAGTAGCGTAGGCTGATATACATTTCCGCTCATAAACTCCCACACCACACTTATCCTGATTATCAAAACGAGATGTCTAGAGAATATCTACAACTAATCATCACTGCACGAACGTACCTTTCGTGTTACGGGCGAAACTGCCACCCCCATTTTGGACACCGTCAACATACACATGAACAAGAACTCGATCATGATTCGGAGCAGTCAACTCATAGGCATTGGTAGTGAAGGGAGATATGCGGACCTCGAAACACTTTCCGGCTTCAGCACACATAGAAACCAGCTACAACAGTTTTCATGTAAGTGCCACGCAAATGAGATAATTATGTAGACTGAGAAACTAGAAACACGAACAGCAGAAGGAACAAACTATGCGCGATCTCGACAATAACGAATGATAGTCGAACTTATTGCAGCGCACTATACATTATCGATGCTATGCTAGACAGCAGACCTATGGCGGACCATTTCCTGAGTGGCAAAATTATTTCTATGCAAAGTATCATGTCAGCTTACATTGCATCGGGGGACACCGCTTTGAGCAGTCTTTGGCAACCTTGGGTGAAACGTAGAACAAGGGCATTGGCTTCTTTTCTACTTCCACTTTCGATCCCAATACACTGATCGTGCCTCAGTTTTTCGATACTAACTCTTTTACGGAGTACAAACCCACACCGAATTCTATGTTCGCAGTATAAGGATGGCAGCGACTCGTGTTTAGTCTAAACCGCAAATGAAGTCTCGATATACAACACCATGCAAAACACAAAGGACTTGCTTTAATTGAGCTGGTACGAGCTTATCATGTATACACCATATCAATAAAGCAATGCTTCGATAAGCGAACACAAGGTAGATTAAGTCGATACTACAGACTGGTCAACATCGTCCATTCAGCCTCGGAAACTAATGTACGCTGAGAAAATTTTGATTACAGTATTTGTATATCATTGACTCGAGTTAAGCTCATTATGAATTTTACTGATTGAAGGAATTACCACGCTGCGATCCATGTGTGATGATTCACTGTGCATTCGATATACTACACCACTAATTATCAAAGTCATTAGTGAGTTTGTATCGTTTTCAATTGTTTTACGTAGGGTAGACTCAAGCCGCATGTAATCGCCGTTTGCTCCGGCTGTCATTTACACAAAAGGCGTGTACATACTAACAGGGATCACTGTCTAGAGGAAGCCTCGAGCCGAGTATGATCGCTGTACGGTATGCCGTCATTTACACTTTACGGAAGGATACACATACAACCCTACACCACATACTTGAGAGAAACCGTAGCCGCGCGTGATCGATGTATGCTACAACCCTTATAAACGACCAAGAACTGAACATATCATTAAGCATCATTTACTTGAGGGAGAATTAAGTCGGATATGGTCGCTGTATGCTAGAACGTCCTCTGCCGCAAGCATTTCTGGAGTGGGAAGACAAGCCCTGGGATCTATAGAGTTCCACATGTCTTGTGTATTTGGTTGTGCTTTTTATACTGAGCGACTCTCACACTACGATCATATAGCAATGACTTTTAAAGAATACCAGTTACTAGTAGAATGTATGATTGTCAGAGTCGTGGGCACTGAGCGTCTTCCTCGTCAGATATGTAGATCCACTTGAAATCCATTATACAATCCTCTGCGCGCAATTTGTTACAGATTCCGAATATTACAATTGACTATGTCATCAATTTTCACGGCCGTGAAAAGTCCGATCAGGCATACATTTTACGTATTTAATTTCTTCTCCCTCTAATAGAGAGTAGTGGACTGTAGAGTGTATAATTTATTAGAGGGCTTTTGCGAGAGCACGATAAGGGTGTTATTTTTCATGTCGATATGTCCAAAAATATATGTAACAAGTTATCCGTTGTTGTCTGTTTTATGCACCGACAGTCGTGCACATATAGTCTATGCTCAACAAGAAAGTGTATCTCATTTTACTGAAGGATGCTCGCAATTGCGAGATTAGGCCGCTTGATCGATACGTCCCTCGAAAGAGTGTTTCCCTACAGAATTCGAAATTTTGCGCTGAAACGTTGTGATCTATTTGAGTCAGGTGTTTAATATGTTCTACTACTTGCTATAAATTTGTGTTGAAGGTTGTTCTTTGTTACGCACATGTCGAGATGTACACATTATTTAATATAGTTATATTTTAATATATATATATATAC
>NW_014040421.1:25308-31905 GCF_001186125.1 Sphaeroforma arctica JP610 | reverse complement strand
TATATATATGTTTGCATATAGCAGCAGGTAACCATGGCTGCACTTCAGCTGCAATTGATCTACATGGCGTTTATTTTTACATGTTGTTTTCCGCCTCTTCGGACATACATTATGACGCTTTCTATAGATCTTCATAAACAGTGATGTATCTTCAATTACTTAGAACAGTTTGTGCTATACAAATTTTAGAAAAATTAGTTCTATACAAACTTCACGTGCAAGCATGATGTAAAGTTCACACGCACAGCAAGCGCAGGTCTGCAATATCGAGCTTGCGTTCGGGTTTTAAACTACCATCTTTCGAAATTTTGGTATACAGCGTTCCTTATTCTGAGACGTTTACTCGTGATACCCGATACATCTGGCACTCCACAGCAGCGTAGATGATGCAGAGCAAGTTTTCGACCAAGTATATGCAGTACTTTAGTATTTGCATGATATGTACTTATAGATTTGTGAGAAAGTCGCATACTCCACATTCAAGCCTCTTTGCGCGGCTATGGTCTGTCATCGTATTTAAAGTCGACGAATTATTCTGCATGCGCGTGAAACTAACAACCTAACAACTCATACTGCGGTACAATTTTTAATATCATTACTACCTGCAGCACAAATTTAATCCACAAAAACTTAAAGTCCATCCCCTGGGTTCGCCACCCTCGCCATCTAGCACATAGGTCTTTTCCACACCATTAACAGGGGAAGTGAGAAATCCTGCCGCAGAATCTAATGAATGTGTTGAACCAATTTTAGTTAAGAATTGGACCTTACTATTGCCCAGAAGTTTGGACATCGACATATCGTTGAAAAATACGCCGTCATCGAAACTCTCTGGTTGTTGCGTCACCAAACCCATACGATCCAGCGACGTGTCGTCTGATGTATTTGGCGAGCCTATACCACTATCTGAGTATGAGTAACTATCCAGCGTATTTACAAAGCTGTCCTCGGCGTCGTAAAAGTATTCTTCTTCGTCGTCCATAGTTATCTCCATGCCAGCTACATCTTTATACGATGAAAGAACCTCCGCGGCTTTCACAGGTGATGGTATCTTGGATATGTCTGTGTTTTTCAGATATTCCCGCGTTACTCTGGGTAGTTTCTTGTACCCCTCGACAATTAAACCACTCACTAAACTTTCCACTGACGAGCCTACGCCCCACACACCTACTTTGATGTCGATATCTATCGTCTGTTTGCACATTTTGCTACCGTCTTTTGAAGGGAAAACTTTCAGCACGCTATTGATCTTACATTTGTCTGGGAATATGTTCGGTACTGTGGTGCATTTAAATTGGTAAGGTGTATCCAAGCCATCCTTGACAATGGTGATGTGATCCGTAAGCACAATTCCCTCCTCCGGGCCCATTTTCATCAGAAAGGGTGGAACAAGTGACAGATCAGGTTTGCACACAATCAGTTGCCTCTCCACTGCACCTTCCGCATTGCAAAAGTCTTTGATCTCCTTAGAGGCATTCTGCAATATAACGTTTTCTATACTTACGAATTCGCGTGTATTTCTTGCCAACCAGTATGTGGCTGCGTCCATTGGTATATCTGATGTCGCTGAGACTTTTACCATTTTGTTATGCCTTGCACAACTCAAGAATGATCGATCTGTACTATATTCTTTCTGTTTTACAGATATTACTGTAGCCTTTAAATCGATTCGCGCAGGTGTACGACTCCTAAAAATTAACAAGAGTGCCTACAGGTATACTAAAGCGGCTAATATATATAATTTGACGGAGAAATATGTGCGAACACAAATTATCAATTTATTTGAAAGCATTTTTTTTAATTCTTTGGGTTTACATTTTACAATCTTCCAATCGACCAAAGAATATGAGCACTTTTAAATTTATCCAATAGAAAACTATCTCCGCCTTATCAGCAAAAACTTTTACGTTGACATATTGAGTCATACTATGTTGTGTGAATGGCTGCCACTTAGAAGGCTAAAGAAATTGGAATGGTCCACCTCAACCAGTAAAACGTTCCAACGTTTAAATTTCAAACTCAAGTGCTGTAACTTTAACGTTTTACGGCAGATATGGTGTCCGTAAATTAGATCAAGGATCATTCTGAAGGACAAAATGGGAGACCTACAACCTTGTCACCTAAAATTGACCCATATTGCTACTGTGCACCTTGGAGTTGAACCTAGAGCAGGTTGGTATATCAAGTCGAAAATGAGATAAAACGTTTTAACGTTATCAAAATTAATCATTTTTCAGAAAAACGTGAACCGGACCAATGCAGAGGCCAGAAGAGCTATCCTGATAGAGCCGCCACATCTGAGAGAGAATAAAACCATTATCTTTCAGCACAAACTGTCGACGGAAAGTCGGAAACATCGAACAGCCAACAGGTGATTGCAGATGATCCGTCATTCGTGACGGCGTGACCGTGATTGCAGGGCTTTTTTTTTCTGAAACAGTTTTAGATTTTTCTGCCTTCGTTTTTGTTTTTTTTGGTTGTTTTAAAAAAAGAGAAAAAGAACAAGATTAAGATTTGGGTTTTTTATACTTGTGAATATAAATAAAAATAACAACAAAGCAAATTGAGCGAGCTTTTTACTTCGCGCTTGTCCTCTAAAATTCTTGTTGTGACTTGTGACAAAGTGAGTTTTGAGTCTCAGACTCTCAGTATGTATTCATTATCTCTTGATTTGCCCTTTAAAATTTGGGCCATGGCCTGGCCCCTCTGGGAAGAATTTCGTGTGGGGGGTTTTTTTTTAACCAAATAAAGACTAAATATGTAGCTCTAATCCATTTTTTACAATATATTTTAGTAAAACATAATCCACATCTTGATTGTATTGTCGACAACGGGTTTTAAAAATATCTAAAGGCTTTTTTATAACTAAACGCAAGACCACATGATGTCCTTTCACTATATCCAGACTCCAGTCACCTGTCGCGCACATCATGATTCATGTGTCAGCAGTCAGCAATTCAGCAGTCAGCAATCAGCACTCAGCACACAATTGCCAACTGTCAAGAGAGAGAGAACTTGAGAAGTGTGACGCATCGTATGACTCTTCTGCTGACCTCAAACCGTTTTTCGTTAAAACTTTTATAAATCCAATAAATATACGTTTACGTTCAACTATTATTTCATATGTGGTTCTTTGTATGCACATAGGTGCAACTGGCGGGTCTTCATATTTTAATGTGTACCATGATCACGATACGTACCAGTCCTATAATAGAACTTAGGTAGGCCCTTCTGATCACATTATAACCGTTAAAACGTTCTAAAATTGAATAATTACGTTCAACTTCTATCCAGTCCCCATTAAGTTATGAGCTTAAATAGCTCTTCTGTGCGGTGTGTATTTATTTACAGTATCTTTTTCTATAGTTTTGTTTTTTCTTTCTTTCTACTTTTTTTAAAATAAACAACAAACCAAAAATTTAAAAATTTAAAAAAAAGGAAGTTGTGTAAATGTGAGACCTTTTGAATTTGTTATTTATTTCAAAATAAAAAACAAACAAAAAGCAACAGGCCCAGTGCCCCAGTTCCTCTCTCTCTCAGCTCTACTCATTGTCAGAGAGAGAGAAAGAGAGGGGCCGACCACTCTCTCTCTCTCTCACTAGAGTAGAGAGAGAGAGAGACTTTAGAGTAGAGGGAGAGCTAGTAGTAATTAGAATATAGTAAATCGGGCAGGAATCAGGATCTGTATGACAGTATATTAGACATAAAATATGTAAATACATAAATATGTACAAAACACCATGGCCCTCTGGATTAGGGTCTCGGAAGAAACCTGATTTCTGCTCGTGACCCTACTCCGGAGGGCCGTGAAACACACATTCATATTGAATTTGGTAATATTTTTCTAAAAACAAACAGAAGGCTATGGAATTCGCTGAATCGCCGACTCCGCCGGGCGACTCGCCGAGCCGCCGAGGAGGTGTGGAGTGTGGACCGTGGTCAATATATGTATGTACATTGTACAGTTGTAAATACACCGGCTATATTTGGGTTTTTTTATATTTGTTTTAAAAAAAACCCCCCCAAAACAATAGATAGACAAACAATCGAGATTCGAGAATAAATAATACATACAACAGTCAGTCTCACAGACCAGAGTGTGTCCAGACTCCACCCCAGAGTGTATTTTTAACTAAAAAAAATGTAAATGCCATAGCCTTCTAAAATTAAACATAAATAAATCCAAAAAATATAACCAGGAATCACACATGTTTTAGGGCTTTTAGTATCACGTGACAATAGCACTGTCCCACCCGACCACCGGCCCACCATCTGACCCCCCCCCCCCCCAACCAGCCAACGCTCAGAAGCCAGGGCAATACAGCTGTCAGGGGATTGGCAGTACTGCAGAGTGAAGACTACAGACTGCAAAGTGCAAACTACAAACTACAAACTGCAAAGTGCAGACTGCAGACTGCAGACTCAGAGTGCAAACTGCAGACTCAGAGTGCAAACTGCAGAGTGCAGCTTCGACAACAACCGAGAGTATCGGGTACAGTGTGCAGAGTGCAGACGACAGGCACCAGCTCACGAGCAGTGAGTTTCCAAGTACTGCCACTTGCCAGTAACTTACTTTAGAGGAGTCGAGACTTGAGAGTGACTACGCACTCTATTTGTCTATTTGGTCTGTAGTACATAGAGAGAGAGAGAGGCAGCAACAGACAGTCAGGCACTCTATGCATTTAAAAACACCTCGGTTATACCATGACTCTCTGGAAATGCCTGGTCGAACAGCAGTTTTCGCAAACAGAAAGTATTTATAAGGGAAAAATGCCATTTGTCCGAATTGCCTTTTGACCGCATCATCATCCCCAGAGGCCAGAGGGCCGTGTTATTCAGTCTCATTATTGCAATGACTTAGGGGACACAAGTCATAATAGGAGTACTTGTGGCCTTGTGTCTCTGAGGACCGATTTACGGATTTATGGAGAGTCTCAAAAAGTCAGAAACAGTTATACAAAATACTTCCTGTCGCCTATCGGGCGGCTGCTCACATATCACTGCCTCGTGACTCCGTGAGGAGTGATATTCATGATGAGCAGATCCGTGAGTGTTGGCAACTTGGCTCTGGTCTCTGGAGTGGGGCTGGCCCATAGCCCGCAGTCCGCAGCCCGCAGGCGCAGCCCGCAGATTCGCAGAGGCGCAGACTGCAGAGTCGCAAACCCGGTATGGAAACTGGAAAGGGGCCGAGGGGGGGGGGGTTGAAAACAAAATGTGGGCAAAACCTTCAGATTCCTCCATTTTTTCTACATAGTTTATTGTACTTAACTATTTTTTTACAAAAATCTTTTGCGGCCTTACCCCATGAACCATGAAAAACAAAACAAAACAGATATTTACATACATACGTCATACTGTTTACAGACCGTGTCAGCGTCTAATTTTTTTTAACTATTAGGTACATATAAAAGGAACAGGTATTTTTTTATTTACATACGAACTACGAGTCTATGAATATGATGCAGCATTGCTTCTTTGGTATTTTATGTCAACGCTGAATTTGCAGAAACGATTTACAAACGTAAGGAAATAACATATCTAATGGTATCCGTAATCCTGCTCATATACTGAGCGGCACGTAGTCTTCATAGTAAAATATTCATATTTTTAAAGCATGAGGTGCAAACTGTGACGACAAGTTTGAGAGATTCTAGCTCAAATACGAGCTGAAACACAGAGTGACTGGGCAATTTTTGAGTCAGCTACGCAATATGTAATTGACGAATAAAACTTTGCTTTCATACTAGTATGAATACGACAGCTTTGTACACAGTGGCTACTCTCAGATTTACATCCAGACGAACCCGGAAAAGCACAGCTAGCTCAAAAACCTCTGCAGCCCCTGGCAAGGGCAAACAGAAGAGCAACCCGAAGACTCAGAAGAAGCAAGGACCAGTAAAAAGAAAAAGAAATCCGGTAGACAAAAGAGACCCAAGAGGATTCAAGCCCAAAAGATCTCGCGGCTAGCTGTGGTCTTCCGGGAGCCCTCCACTCTGGTGTATGGCAGTATTTTCGCTGTATGGGCACATATCTTAACATGTGCTGGCATATCAGATTGAGACATAACTTCATAATTTACAATCCGCCGCACTGTGAGGTGTGTTCACAGCGACAGTGTAGATTGCCAACGTATAGCCCAATCAAACTAAGTTTAATAACACAAAAGGTCCTTATTTCGCCTTACTGGGCTTGGGTTTGATGTCCGACCGCAAAAAGGACAAAACATAAAATACAGTCACTGCCGCGGAGAGATGAAATACGAATCCGGCAGGCATATATTTGCCAGTCTTGTCCCATCGCATTCGCATGACGCCGGCTAAGATTGCTGAGATTACCAATGAAATCGCTGTAAAGACTCTTTGGTTTTTACCTGATGTCAAACAGAAATTTAAGTGTAAGCGAGTTACGATTTCAAATGATTATCAATATGAATTTAAGTGGTTGAACAGAAAAGGAAATGGTATATCAGTGCATTATAATATAAGGTTGTCTATCACCTAGTATATGATCTATCACATGTATATGGCACTAAACAGACAGCAGGATAACAAGATAACAATACAACAATATAACTATATATACAAATATAACTATATA
>NW_014040421.1:20633-22739 GCF_001186125.1 Sphaeroforma arctica JP610 | reverse complement strand
ATACATATATATATGTATGTGTGAATGTATGTATGTATATGTTATGTGAATATATATATGTATATATATATATGTATAATATATATATAAATATATATATATATATATATATTTATATATATATGTATATATATATATATGTGTGTGTGTGTTTGTATATATATATATGTGTGTGTGGTTGGGTGTGGTTGTGTGTGTGTATGTGGATGTGTGTGTTGTGTGTGTGTGTGTGTGTATCGCTCCATAACATACCTATTTTAGTATATCTAAATAATTAGTGCTATCTAATCTATTGTTGCGTACCTGTATTATATCGATCCACAGAAAGTTTAGCTAACAGTATAAGCGCAGCACCGCTACCACAGCCAGCGGCCAACGAAGTTGTAGAACCAGCAGTGGCAAATCCAATTAAGCCGCCTAGCAACACTAAGAATCCATACGGATACGTTATACAAAAAGGGTACATGGTGTTTATTTTGAACTGGGTAAAAAGGTGAAGTCGGTTTTGTTTGACGGCATTCAGATGTATACCAGCCAACTAAATATGTAAACTATACGCTAAAACAACATCCGTGGACCGTAGGTCGTAGTACGTCATATTTACATACTTTTGTAGATCTACGAAAATATTCTGGCGGGAGAGGCATCAGTACAACCAAGTTTATCTCGAAACAAAACCCCATCAGATTCCACTTTAGGTATTTACTTACAAACCTGAAGCCTGAACTTCTGAAGCCTTGGTGACCTGGTCTGCCTGGCCCGAAGGCCTGAAGGCGGAAGGCCTGAACTCCCTGAAGCCGAAATATAAAATATAGCAACCCGAGATGATACATACTTATACACGGATGTATTTATGTAAATAAAATATGTGCTGGCCCGTATATGAATATTATTCGGTGTTACCCTCTAAGTAATTGACATACGACGCGGCAGGTACTGAGATACAATTCCGGTTTAGAATGTCCGGGTGGGTGGTGAAGAATTACAAAAGCTACTTCAAACATAATCCAGGTCGCGATGCGCTGGTCTACGCCTTCGTTCTTCTCGCAATGCTGTGTGTATCATTTGTCTTCTTAGGTTCCGCAATATTTGAACCAGGGAATTGTATATCTACACCGTCCAGCAAAGTGTACTCAAACCCCGACTACGACACCGATGTATGCCTGGATATACGCTACACTCAGCTCATGGGCCTTTCACTGCGTGAATGTGATCTCGGCAGGAGATTACTAGCATCTATCTTTGCCGGTTGGTGTATCGGCTATGAGCGCGCCAGCCCAGAAAGGGTCACAGGCCTGCGCACAATGTCTCTCGTAAGTCTTGGGGCATGTTGTTACACACTGTGTTCGATGTTTGTCACTGTAACTGGACCAATGAAGACCGATGCATCGCGTGTGGCCGCTGCACTGCCCTCAGCGGTAGGGTTCTTGGGTGCGGGTATGATATACAAAGCTACTGAAACACCATTAGTAAAAGGCTTGACCACGGCTGCTTCACTGTGGTTGAGTGCGTCTCTGGGTGCTGCTGCCGGGGCCAGGATGTACTTTGTGTGTGCGTATGGCCTGGCTCTGGTGTTAGTTATACTGAGGTTTGCACCACACTCATATTTGGTAACATGCGATACATGTGGAAGCGAGAACGGATGTATCGACGGAAGTGAATGCGGGGGAAGAAACTCGGCGTTTGAGTTCGATGAACAATCAGTTATAACGGAAAATGACTTTCTGAGACGTATGGGATACCAGCGCCAAGAGTCAGCCACGAACCGGAGCAGTCGAAGTAAGCACGGCATATTGCACCGAAGTAGCAGCCGGTCGAGCAGTCTGTACCATTCATGAGTACATAAGTTATTGGTATATTGGTATTTGCATATACTTTTATGTAAATATATATATATATATTGATATATTGATATATTGATATCTATATTCATACTTATTTTTATTTCATATATACACACACACACACACACACACACACACACACACACACACACACACACACACACACTATATATATATATATATATATATATATATATATATATATATATATATATATATATATACTATATATATACTATATAGTAGTTAGTTAGTTACTATA
>NW_014040421.1:12181-20613 GCF_001186125.1 Sphaeroforma arctica JP610 | reverse complement strand
CAACACACACACACACACACACACACACACACACACACACACACACACATANATATATATATATATATATATATATATATATATATATATATATATTGCATATACATATGCATATGTATGTATGTACATACATATATGTGTGTGTGTATGGATATATTTGGATGGGCTCCGTAAGGGGATTGTCAGAGCCTTATGGGATACCAACGTCAAAAGTCAGTGACGAGCAATCGCAGTCGAAGTATGCACGGCATACTGCAGAGAAGCAACAGCTTATCGAGCAGCTTATGCCACCCGTGAGTAGAAATTATATATTTTTGATTTTAAACATACAGATCATGTACACATACTTGTCCATATATGTTCCTATGGATTAACATGAATGTATATGTATAAGTAGGCAGCTGAATCGACCACTACCACAGGCAGTCACTATAAACAAGTAACAAACTGGTAGGAATCGACGAACCGCTGGCGCAAAGCTATGGTCTTCAAGATACCTCCTACCGCCACTGAAAGTACGATAAGTGTAGTCTGGTGATATATGCAAGATACAAGCTGGTATCTGGTTCTCAAAGTATCATATATTATCAAGGAATATTTCCGGACGGCGCGATTGACACAAGCTACAAGAGCGATACCACGGATGAAGAATAAACGAGCGGGTTTTCTTATATAGCCAACAGAAATTGTAACATGGAGTGGAACGTGAGATTGCTGTATAATATATCGAGGGGCGACTACTGCAATGCTTAGAGCTGAAAGGCGAGACGATAACTTGGGTTGGGTACTTTGTACATTTGTAGCAAGCATTGTGGTTTCTTGGTCATAACAGGCTCGGATAAGATTCTCGCCAGTGCTATCCAATTTGGGAAGAGGGGCATAGCATTCCCCTGTTGGTCTGATAGATGCACACAGGGATACATGCCCAAGGTGTGTAACTCTGAGACACGTTCGATACATAAACGGCGGGATGACCTATGACATCGTATATGAAGTTGCAGGGGATAACAACCAGTAGGCTGGTTTTACAAAGAAACAGAGGTATATTGACTGAATAAATACCGAGATGATTTCGTCACTGTTCGTATTAATATTTTCCGCATAGGCGTGCTTCAATTATTGTACACATCAGCTACTACTCATATAACCTCAATTAGAATACCGGCTTCTCAATCACATATGGCTGTCGCAGTGCCGGCGGCATTATTACAAGTATGTGTATCGCATCTGCGACCCAGGTTGAATCAACTGCGTCTTCGTGTTTCTCTAGTGTTAATGGTCTATTCAGATTCGGCCGTGCCAAAAAAATAGGAAATAAAGACAGCTACTTATGAAGTGATGACTATGGGTACGTAGTTGTGTGTTCAGGAGATCTTCAACTTCCTGGACAACCAGGTGCAAAATACAGACATAGACATAAGGTGTTAGTTACATTGTTGAGCCAAGCAGCGACTCTTGACAATTTCTCACAGCTTCAGCGCATTCACTACGCGATGAAAACACGGGCTTCGCCGCCGTGTCAAGCAAAAGGGTGAAACATACAATGCTACTATGTAAAATTTATAATAGCTTAGCATATATATATATGCAACCAGTGCAGCCAGTGAATCCTTGGTTATAACCACACACTGCTTGGCGAACCTCGTTAATTCGATCTCAGGCTGACTACAGATGTCTAAAAGCTACGTTAGTATTTACTTGGCTTTCTTGGGTTTTCATACATTTTATATTTAAAAAAATACAAACGTAGCCTCTTCTAAATATATATTTATCTAGCTGCACACTCGTGTAGACACACTCTAGTATAACTTCCAAGCCAATCTTCTCACGGTCCCATCCGCCATGCTTAGCTCAAAGCTCATCCTTGTCACCGGCGCCAGTAGTGGTATCGGACGATCCGTAGCCCAGGTTCTTACACGTGAGGGTATGTGGATAAGGAGGACATTTCCCTAGAAATCCACTTGCTTACTTATTTGTTGCAACTCTTCGGAATGCATATATCGAGGCATCTTTCGCTAACAATCAACTTTCAAACTTCGATGTTCGTACCACTCGTAATACCTATATTCTAGGCTGTGCACGAATATCGTATGCTCTGCCAGCTGCACAGTAACAGTGTAACATATCCGCAGTTGGGAGAGATTTATATTCCCGCACATATGTGAACGAATATCATAGTTAAACCAAGACATCTATGTCACATATTTATTTCAAGTATATCGTACGTGCCTGAAACAAGATAGTGAGTACCTACAAGTCAGCGCATCTATAGCTGACGTGTGCAAAGCTTGCATGTGCATGTATATCTAGTTGGTACATCTCAAGAATAGTGTTATTGTGCATCAAGTTCAGGTTTGTAAATGATTCCGTAATGAAGGTCTAGTGTTAACCAATTTTGTGTATTCCTCATACCAACTATACATATATCTTAAACTGCCCAATGCTTATTTCTTACTCGGTCTCTGTTCAAGTGATAGTCACGCGAGTAACCAGAAATCCGAGGGCTTGCCAACGTCTATGCTCAAACAAGTATACTGGTAGCACTACTTTCCTATTTATATTCAGTATGCGTACTGTTGTTAAGCAGGCCAAGAAGTCGATGCCGCATATATAAACGGGCTAACCACAAATGTACTGGGCGGTTGGCTACTTCTGTACTGTGTGAACTAAAATTGGTCCTCGCGCGTTGTGATTTACTACCTGCGCTAACAAATTGTTTCTCATTGTTGTAGGTGCAAAGGTTGTAGCCACCGGTCGGAATGTAGCTGCACTCAACGAACTAAAATCATCCGGTGGTTGCTATGACTTTGTCGTAGGTACGTACACAAGCTTAGCCTCGTGAGTTGGGAACACTAGTCGATGCTTTCAAATACAGCGAGTCTAATTTGACTACAATTTGACTACAAAGATCTGGTTAGTGATGTCTCGGCTATGGTCGTATTTTGTGAGTGGTGTACTCTTCTACCTGCATTTGTTCCGAATTGGCGTTTCGGGGTTAAATCCACTACGAAGCTCGCGCAAAGCGTGTATATACATTTGAACTGCGGATAGGATGTATTTGACATCAACATTGCCAAAGGTTTTCACTTGCTCACACGCCAGTAGCAGTATGACAGTGGTTTTATAGCGCACGACTGTCACATTTGTAACAATCGTCGTCCTAAGCCATTCAACCATGCGTAAACGCTTTACTCGAGTGCGGTATCCTTGTGTTACTTGGGGCAGAGCTACCTAGTTCTTGCACGAGTCTTAATTGCTATCTCACAGCCGGTA
Organism: Sphaeroforma arctica JP610; assembly: GCF_001186125.1. Taxonomy (NCBI): domain Eukaryota; class Ichthyosporea; order Ichthyophonida; genus Sphaeroforma; species Sphaeroforma arctica. Next base: position 17,340 of record NW_014040421.1, on the reverse strand, counting down.
CACTCAACACGCCATCCCTTAACACTTCAAGCATAGATGAATATCTTTCAGCATCAGAAATTTGCGTATGTTATGCTTTTTTAGTTTTTGTTTATATGCAGGGTTGTAACTTGTCTTCTAAATATATGCGCAAGTGTATGCAAACCGAATACTATATCTACGAGCGATCTTAGTCCGATCACACAAATGTGTATCTCGTAGGTCCACCTGCTATACTTTGTATATTTCATCGCGCGTGGATAGCTCACATACTGGCGTAGGTCTGCAGCGCTGATTTGTATATATCTAGTCCTGGTACACCGTCCATTGTGCCCCACGTGCAGGTACAGTTATAGCACGCATGTAACTACCCGGTGTGCTAGTGTTCGTTCTTTCTCAACCGCACATCTATTGAACCACGCCTTGCTCAACTGTCACTTGCTTGGTCCCGCACAGCCGATCTCGCGGAGGCAGGCGAGTGCGAGAGAGTTGTCACCTCCGCAGCGGAGACCTTAGGAGGAATTACGGGTGTAGTTAACTGTGCCGGGGTTTTAAAGGTGCGCTGTGTGTCATGTAGGAATGTATGGGTTGAGTGTAGTAGAGGTGCATGTGGCCCATGGACGCACGATTGCTATCAAGGCTCATAAATGTGCGCCCAGTCCTAGGGTCATGAGTGTGTACTGGACTTGCACTGATGACGTCTGTCCGGTGGTAATTTGGAACTGAATATATATTTAATCATGTTGTATATGTGCATATGTAGGCCTGTCCTTCATGTGGTCTGCGTTCTGTGTCCCGCACTGTTGAGTAATCTCTACTCTTTCAGGCCCCAAGCATTTGGCACTCCCTATTGTGTCTCTCAATGCTTCCTTGCTCGACTAACAAGTGCCGGAACGGAGTCAAAGTACAAAAGGTACCGTGTTTGGGCGATTATCACGTCTACTTCATTAGCAGCAGAGGTTGGCTACTACAAGACACATTGAGACAGCATGTTAAAGCTATAACCTATTGTTGTATACCAAGAAATGAACCTGTAACGTTGTCAACATACCTCAACTATTTAAGAAGGTGTATCTCACATCTGTTTGGCTCAATTCTTTTGCACGCACCACATATTAGGGCGGGGCAATGGGGTCGATTGGGCTGGATAACTACATGTTCAACTTCCAGCTCAACGTTCAAACCGTATTTGAAATTATGGAGCATAGCATTCCGCATCTGAGAAAAGCCGGTATGTGCCTTGGAGTCATTTATATCATAGTTGCTTGTAGTTTATATCATAGTTACGTATAGTTTATATCATAGTTATTTGTAGTTTATATCATAGCTATTTGTAGTTTCTATCACGGTTACTTGTAGTTTTTATCATAGTTATTTGTAGCTATATCTATTTGTAGTTTATATCATAGTTATTTGTAGTTTATATCATAGTTACTTGTAGTTTGTATCATAGTTACTTGTAGCTTGTATCATAGTTACTTGTAGTTTATATTATAGTTATTGGTAGTTTATATCATAGTTACTTGTAGTTTATATCTTAATTATTGGTAGTATATATCATAGTTACTTGTAGTTTATATCATAGTTACTTGATATCCTGCTATGTGGCTGAGCCCATACTCCTAGTTAGACTGTGCTTTGCTGCGAGCGTTTGATCGTTTAGGATGTTGCTATAACAATCTCTCAATTGCTCACCTTGGTTAGGTTTGAGTGCACACTAATCGGCACCCACACAAGCACTGAACTGATTGAAGCTCTCGCTCGTGATTATTGTTTGAAACTATCAGGTGTCTCCAGTAGCCCTAGTATCATCAATATGAGCAGTGTAACCGGTAAACAGGTACGCAATATTTCTACAAGCGATTGGATGTATTGCGTCTACAAGCTTGAGCCTGGGCATAATTTTATTATCCTACGTGCAACCGGTGGATCTGGAACTCTTCTTGCAGCTCTATCAGTCGATTTCGCGCTGGTGCATGTCAATCATAATGTAATAGTATTGATGTATACATGGCATGACGGCTACAAATGGGTATTTGTGCACCTCTCTTTTCTCTGAATCAAGCTTAAATATCACCAAGGCAAGCTGCATGTTTCACGGTAAGGTGGTGATGTCCTCAGCTCTATGTCGGGACAATTTGTCTGTCATCATATGTATTCGAACGTATGCCTCTTATACGTATGTAGGTTTGTGGGTGGTGACGAAGTCCAGTGCATGTACCTATATAACCTGGCGGAATGCATTACAAAACATTTCATAAGCCTTCCCTTGATAAGTATTCCATGATTTTGCGCTAATTTTCCCCGTGTTGTTGACAGTCATTTGGGGGCGTGGCGTCGTACTGTGCCTCGAAAGCCGCGGTCGACCAGCTCACGCGATGTGCTGCGGTAGATTTGGCACCCGACGGCATCAGAGTTAACGCTGTTAACCCTGGAGGTGGGCCAGTGATACCGTGTGTAAATTACCGTACTAATATAGCTTAACGCATCCGATTGTGTACCTATCCCTCCCAAGCCGCGTGCCAGTCTCAAGGTTGTGTATCTCGTAGTTCATTCTGCAAAGTGAAAGATTGTTTATTAATCCTCCCCTCGCATCGTTTGGAAGTCCTTAGAAATTATCATCTCTGTCTACATTTCAACCATCAGTGATTGTCACGGGCATTCATCAAACTGCTGGACTGGATGACGAAGCCTATGCGGCTTTCCTGAAAAGGTGTATCGAGATCACACATCCCATCTCCAAATCTCTCGGGAGAGTAGGTACGTTTCGGCTGAGTGCATGAATACGTAGAGTGAAAGGCCATATCTGAACGGTATGCGAAAGCTTCAGGGGTTGTACATATACATTTCCGTGTATCTAGTACATTTGCGTACATTCATGTAGAGCTGTACTGCTGTAAGTTCTATATGCACAGTAGTCGCCTGTATTACCAACGAGCGGTTGAGTGTGTCATATAAATGAATTTCTCTTATGATGTGAGTGCTGCAACCGCAACAATGACACTCAATTCATACTCGTGTCTTGATCCTTGCCGAGGGAATGAACTGTACACGCACCTATTCCGTGTAGTCTGACTGACGGTTCTCTGAGGTAGTTCATTATCGCATACACGTATTGCAAGGTCTAAAACCAGAATGTTTACGTCTCAGCGCGTGCTGACATAGGGTGGCGCAGAAGTACCCTGACTCTTACACAGACACTGTTAATTTATTGAGTCACCTGCCACCCGCCTTCAGAATGCTCCCAGCATTTGTTGTTGACGAAAAATAGCGTCACTACTGCCTAGTTTAGGAACACCCAAGGTCTCTGTTTGACCAAATGATCTGGCTCACCCGATGCTGTATCTACTCTAAAAAGAACTTAAAGGAAAGTAGGTGCATCGAAATTTAAAATCAGCTAACGCTAATCTCGTCCTGCTCTCGCCCAAACCAGGAAACCCCGAGGAAGTGGCAGATCTGGTGTCTTTCCTCGTTTCTGACAAGGCGAAGTTCATCACCGGGGAGTGCATTGCTATCGATGGTGGAAGACAGTGCATGGGCGCCCGATAATCGGTGGGACATAAATAGCTAGTAGGTAATGCATACGTGGCGTGTTTGTATGTTCGCTACGCCAACAAAGATTGGACTTTCTGTTAAAACGAGAAATTGTTTGAGAAACTTGTCCAGCAAACAGAAAGAATACAGAGTGATATGGTATCAATACAGCACTGAATATATAGACTGTTCTAAGATGTGAGGGCCCCACGTCAGGCCATCTAGTCGTATTGTACGGCAAAATATGGTTCAAATGGCCGGAACCGCCACTGACAGAGCCCAGACTTCCAGTTTTTGCTGTGATGAGTGGCGAATCATGGACGAAACATACATACACTCGTTTAGTTAATGTTATACTTAGTTAATTCATATTAAACATAGGTGTCAATTGGGTTTGTTCTGGGTCGGTCGGGGCTGTGGATGCATATGCCTGGACTGGACTAATCGCTGAATTAATTTTTGTCCGCAGAGTGCGGCATTTCGGGGTTCACAACCCAATTCTACCTCAACAGCGAGTAGCACATCGATTGCTGCATGGTTCTGTATAATATATGATTTCAACGCGCCCCTGCTTTGATGAGTTCAGAACGTACGTGTCTCAACATGGAAAGGAGACTATCATGATGCTGAACACATGCCTGGGGTGGGTACAAGCCATGCCTCTTTTCTTTTCAAGAAGATAGTGAACAAGTACTGCCGTAATAATAAGCAGTGTTGGACACGCAAACCCATTTAATCGATCGTGAGCATTCACTGTAATACTGTAACTGATGCGGTGTTGTCGACTGTAGTGAGTATTGCATAGTGTGATGAGTGTATATTGGACTAGCGACTACAAGCTCACAGTCTCTGTGTCTAGCAAATACATTTCAGTCAGGTTTATTGTCGCCTATATGCCTCAGCTAAGCGATGTGCGCAGTTTATTGAATAGGTATGCGTATTCCTCTACTAGGGACGACGTATCCTGAGGACTGAATTTTGTTTGTGTATCTGTGTGGGGCAGGATTGATGGTATGACCCGGCTATGTGGCCGTCCCAATGATCTGAGATTTCCCCGTGAGCGTTCCAGTCTCACCTGCGCATACCCCTTCGGCCGTCGTGCAACTAGATCGGTACTGGTCTCGTCATTTCGTCCATCCGGGAACTATTCTATGAATAAAATCTTGCCATGGATCACGGTGCAGAAACTTGCAAGCGTGAGTTTGGAGAATAATGTATAACCTATCTCTCTATTATCTGTGGTTGTGTGATGCCTGTCAGCACGTCCTTGTTGGCGTCAGTACAGTTAAAAATTCGACAGCTGATAGAAGTGTGCACAAGTCTTTCTCACTCCTTGCTGCGAGGCGCACATCGAGACCTTACTTGGTAGCATCACACATCATGTACGTATACAGATCCACAAGGATCCCTCGCTAAATTACTGGAGATATGTGAACCAGTCTCTTAAGTATGTAGCCACCCGGTGTATGCCAATGCACACCACGGAGACACTTCGGATTCACCAGTACAAGTGACTCGATACAAGCACATGTATCTATTTTGAGGATGCCATAAAATTGAGAGAGTCGATGGTAGGTATAGATATGTGTGTAAATACAGTTAAATGATTCCAATTCTTTGCCGCCTATCACAGTAGCCACCACCGG
>NW_014040421.1:8530-11369 GCF_001186125.1 Sphaeroforma arctica JP610 | reverse complement strand
AACAACAGCAGCAGCAGCAAAAGATCCGTCTGCAACAGCCGGGCGCTTGCTGCTCTCGCTCGTCACCTTCCGAATCGCTTCCACTATAATCCGCCAACAGGGGTGTGGCCTCCGTCGCGGTGTTAAACATGTTGGGCGACACTGTATATGTGCGTACAAGTGTTTAGACGTGTGTACAAGTGTTCTCAATCAACGGAGTGGGGTAGTGGCATGTAAGTGACTGATTTGTACTGCGTGGCACAGTCCATCTGTCGGCATGACGAGAGCTGTGAATTTGAAAGTAAGCGGCTCGTGACTGCAATTACAGATTGCATACGATACTACGCGCAGCGGCAGGTGTTGATCTGAGAATTACAATCATGCTATCGCGCTATGTTGTGATTCGACATGCTAACCAACAGAGCAACACTCACATCACACATGTAGTGTACGGCGTAACATACAAATGGACAGAACACACGGGCCAGTGAATAATGCTGAGCGACAAGACACCCATATCACTCGATTAGTCCTGGTACACATTGATACACACTACAAGACATGCCTGCTACACACTGCAATCTATCATGTACAGTATCCGATTGAATCGCACTAAACTAACGGAACCTGCGTGGATTCCACTACACGGCATTTCAAACAACCCCTCAATTGCAAGTGGGATGAACGCTTGAAAGGTTTTGCGTAGAGAACACGAGACAGCGTGCCGCTCTACTTACATCTCACAACGTCTGGCTGAGTAGCTATGACATTCACGCCCTCGATGACTTCGATATAATTCACAGTCTTCCCATCCGTGAGCGTAATCAGTGGTGCGTTGGGATTGGTCCTGTTGTGGCGCGCAGTGTAAGGTTAGAAAATCTCGCACACTTCAGAGTGGCCAAAGTGGTTAAACGATGAAGGGTATGTATGCAAAATCTAGCGCGACTCACACAATGATATCTCTCCCTATACAACAAACTCAAATCGTACTCTAGCGCTAGCCTACTCACACAATGATGTGATTCTCTTCACAACGAACTCAAATCCTACCCAAGCACCCAATGTTCGCGCGAGGTTAATTCATGGCGCAGAACACACATCAACCACAGATAAACACCATTGAACGACAGTTAGTGAAGGCTACTATATGCGCTGACAATGGTATCAAACTGGCGTTGCCTGTGAGCAGTACAAGACTTGATATGCATACTTATGAGTTACATTGATAGCTCCACAAGCAACCGACATTTCACACTTTGATTGCGTACGCGCAAAATCATGTGATATCTCTGAAGTCATGAAATGGCACAGCGCTAGAAACGAGCCCGAAGTTCCAGACGCGCACGGACTATCACATGCTTTATAAAACAGGTAGGCTTTAAGGCCAGCGATCCAAACTACTTACGCCCATGTTTCATCGTCGAGGCAAAATATGTACTGGTACACACCCGGGGAAAGGTCCAGAGTCGTTACGAAAGCACCCTGATGGGATGAGAAGAAGACATAGGTCAGATCTACGCGATAAAGATGTACTTAGTGGACTTAGAGCAGAAATGACGTCCAAAGTAATGAGGTGTCGTTGATATAGAACGTCTATACGATCTTCTAGAAATTATCTTACACACGAGGCAAAAAAAGACTTCCCAGATTGAACGGACGGAGCATGGATATATGCGTAAGTACGCGACGTTGCCTATGTCCGCGAAAATAAAATTCTACATTAACACGGCTATTTAGATGCACGTACGTGCGATATTATACACACATTGATGTCAACGTCTCTACATTTACATATATATATCATTAGATACATGTTTACTCCATGAATAAATGCAACATGCATACATTTCAATACAACAATGAATACGTACATGGATAACTATTAGTCCGCATGCTTGTACATTGCAACCGTAAGGATATCCATAGATACATACCCTCGATGAGCTTTCGTCCATATTGTGCGCATCTGCATTGTCTTCGTGGAATCCAATGCTGACCCCCTGTCCTTTCAGCACATATACAACAGCGCTCTTTGGCTGCCTAAACCCATCTTGGAACCTCAAGTCTACTTTCTGCCTGCTAATGTATTAAAATTTGAACGCAATAGGTTACGCTACTATAATTATAAGCATACAAGCTTGTAGAGACCCGTTGCACTATCCTGTCTTCAGAATATATATCTATGTATGTATGTATGTATGTATGTATGTATGAATGAATGAATAAAAGTAAGTATATATAAGTATTTAAGTGTAAGTATGTATGTATGTATGTAGGTAGTTAGGTAGGCTGGTATGTATGTTTGTATGTAGGTAGTTAGGTAGGTTGGAATGTATGTAGGTAGGTAGGTAGGTTGGTACGTATATATGTATGTTTGAATATATGTATGTACATGTCCATGTATGTATGTATGTATGTATGAGTGTATAAATGTATGTCTGTATATATATATATATATAAATCTATGTATCTATGTATCTATGTGTCTATGTATCTATGTACCTATATGTCTAATTATCTATGTATATATCCGTGCATGCATGCATGTATGTATGTTAGGTATGTATGTATGTATGTATGTATATATGTACGTATGTATGTGAGTATGTACGTATGTATATATGTGTATGCACTTATGTATGTATGTAAGATGTGTGTACATATATGCATGCAGGTATGTATATATGATGTGTGTACATATATGCATGCAGGTATGTATATATGATGTGTGTACATATATGCATGCAGGTATGTAAGTATGTATGTATGTATCAATGTATGTATGTATCAATGTATGTCAGTATGTTTGTAGGTAGGTATGTATATGTATGTACGTATGTCTATGTGTATCTATATTTAT
>NW_014040421.1:0-5563 GCF_001186125.1 Sphaeroforma arctica JP610 | reverse complement strand
TGTGTGTGTGTGTGTGTTTATATTATATTATATATGTATACATTTTATTATAATTACATTTTTATGTTGTATATTATATGATCTCTACTTCTACTATATTCATGTTATTTGATATATACAATACGCGTATTATATTGTATGTACTGTGAATACTCAGCAATCGACAAGCACCCCATACGTCGTCATTGTAATCTGAAGTCGGGACACAACGCTGAACTGAAGTTAGATCACAATGCTGATATGAATTCTGAAGTCGGAACTGATCTAAAGTACGCTGAAGTTGTAAAGAACACAACGCTATCTTATCTTTCACTGGGTTTTGAAAGTATAGGGTTTTTTACCCAACAGCTCAACATAGCCTCGAGTCTGGGACCTGAGTATTCAGATCTGTACATTCACAAAACTCATACTTACATCGCCTCGATTTTTTTTAAAGAATAGAACAAACCTTCAAGATAAAAAGGCTCGAGAATATAACTACGACAAACACTAATACAACCCAGCTACACGCATCACGAGGTGAACAGTACGAATGCAATCCCAACTATCGTACACGTATTACCATCGAAATCAAAAAAGCGTACGTCCTGAGATGCTGTTCTTAGATAATAAACGATACAGATTTCAAATTGCGGTGTTATCATGCGTGTTTCCGAATCCTTGATAATTACAACCTTGGACTTAGCACAATATGAGCGAAATGTGTTTTAAGAAAAGTCGTATAGTACGATCTCCCATGGTCCATACTGAGATCAAAGTCGATTCCATGCCATATCGTGTGCATAAAAGGTCCCCATAATTGACGACAATGCCCACATCAATTGGAGTGTCCAACAGAAAAGAATTTTGAATTATATACTAAGATCATATTTATTAATTATTTATACCGCACGGCGGTTATTATGGTGCTGCGAGTTCATACCAGATGGTTGTAGTTTCCTTGTTTTTACAATGTATTAGATGGCAAAAAAAATCCACTTACAGTTCATGGCCATAGGCCAAGTCGATTTGCAAGTCGAAAATCATGCAATCGTTTGATACGATTGATTGAGTTGCTTGTCATTCATATTAAGCAGTCTAGCTGTGTCGCACACAAGTCGGCGGTTGTTCATATACGACTGGGAACACTGGGTTGCCATGAAGTGCAAACGTGTCGATATTATTGAAACACACCCCAGGTGCATTGCTCATGTGCTTGTATATGCTCCATTTCTCCTGCTTTCGACTCGTTCCACGAGTGGGCGTTACGTAATAACTGACATCTGCTTCTTCACACTCGCGCCAAGGGTCGCATCGTAAACTGCCAGTGGTCATCATGTCTCCAAATAGAGTGGCCTTTGTCTGGTCTGACATCTTCGTGGTGAGCAGTTCTTGGATCATGGTTTCAAATATATATAAGGAGTCTTTTGACTTTTAAAGGAGTCTTGGTGGTGAAATGGACACATATCGAGATCGGCGTCGGTATTTATAACCATACGGCCGCCAAAGAGCTTTCCCACTGCCGACTTTGTGGATAGGTACGCTTCTCCACCGCGGGCCCGCGGATTTGTGTTGAACCGATATTTTTTAGCTTTTTGGCAAATTCACTCTGGTGGAGGTGGAATTTATGTGTATTTAACTATCTAGTGAAAAGAAAGTAGGTATTGGCTTTTTCACGTAAATTAGCCAATAAAATTAGTTACATAGACGGTAACAAATATCTGATGGTGAATTGGTGGTATACTGATGTTATCGGTCTGCCGACTCATGCGACATACTCGCTTTGATTGGATACTTACGAACCTATGTCAACTTGATTGGTTTTGAATCCTAGCTATTTGATTCCCAATCTGACAGTACTTTTTTTTAGACATATCAGTTGTCACTATCATGGGCTTATTTTTCAAGTCCTTACTCTTTAACTCTTGAGTCTCGAGTTCTCGAGTCGCGGACTAGTGTCTCGATTCTTTTTTTAAAGCAAAACAGTCTGCGTATACTGTATACTGTATATATAAAGTACACACTACACAGTAGTCAGACGGTCAGTACTCAGTACACTACACTGACACAGTACACACACTCTATCGAGAATTTTTCAGGCTCTAATGATGACAGATTTCAGCCTGTCTCATGGCTCACTTTCTCTACAATATATCTCATATAAACTTATTGGAGCTTCTTTTGTTTTTTATAAAAACAAATACTCTATATATACATTTCGTATTTACATATTTTTCAATATTTACGTACTATGTATGGTACACTTTCATGCTCTTTTTTTTGGGACAAAATTACTATAAAGTGTGTCGTCTGTAATTATATTTTTGTTCTATTTTAAAGAAATGAAAAGACCTTGTGTAATTATGTACTTTTACGTTTTCTATTTATTTTTATATTTCTTTCAATAAGACGGGCTCTCTACGGGACTACTTTCTACTCCGGGGAGTAGTATATACAGTAGAGAGTAGAGAGGACTTGAATTTCAGTATGAAGTCACAGTGTCACACGCGTACTGTGTTTACTCTGTAAAGTCTGTATGTAAACAGAATTACCGAACCTCCCCGGCTCACTCCCAGCGAGCCCTGAGCCTCTGAGCCTGAAGTCCTGAACTCCTGGACCTGAACTACTGATCCTGATATTAAGGCTGCGGCCCGGGTCCTGAACACTGAAGCCCAGAGCTAACGTCAATGTTATACGGAGTGTAGATATAAGTTAAAAGTTAACCGTTATTTTTTCAATTTATAAACGGTTTAACTTTTATAAACTCAATAGTATATGGTCGAAAATCGTGGATCTTGCACTTCATTGCTGCACCTATATTCAACAAAAACAGACACTTTTGCATATATTTGTTCAATTTTAGGACATAATATATGACCTGGAAAGCTGTACCTAAACAATATCGTTTGAGGTGTATACGATATAAAAGTTTAACGTTAACCGTTATTTTTTAAATTATAAACGGTTTAACGTAAACCTTTTTGTCGTTAGGCCCAAAGGGGGCCTGAGCCCTGAGGCCAGGCGGCCCTCAGCCCTCAGCCCTCAGCCCTGAAGAGAAACTGCCCTTGCCCCTTTCTGATTCTATCTGGATTCCCTGGTGGGAAGTGAGGAACAACTATGGATTCTAAACCGATTTCGACACACGCCACGTGACATGTCACCAAAGCAGCTCAGTCACTGACTGACAGTGTGAGTCAGTGAGTGACCTGTGACCAGTAGTTGCTACTCGCAACCTTCCTTCTAGGTGGTCAATTTGGTATTTTGTACTATTTTATTGATGCACAATTTCCAATCAGATATACATAATACGAATGTTTAAATGTATATTCTAAAGCCGAGTTGTTGAAAACCGGCAACTTGGGTTTTGGAATAAATAGAAAAAAGATGTACTGTACATATTTACTTCTCATCTTCAAAAATAACGAATTGTTAAAAAACGACGACAGCTTCTACGTTCATTTTGCCCTATAAAGGTCTCCTGGACGTTGCAATGTGCATCTCTCGTTGAATTGCTCTTCCCTTGAGTGAAAGGGTTGCAATAAAGTAGTTGTACAAGTGATTAGTGACATATGTCATGTGTACTCTTGACTTTAATTTTTGTTGACAATGGTTCTATATTCAAAAGCCCAGATGACCTCTATGAACGGCTCTACATGTGAAAGTCCCGTTCTTCTCCTGCTCTTTCTGTTTTTCAGGATCCAGAAACAAACTCTTATACGTCTCACTGTTCGCCAGCAATTCACTGTCGTCTTCGATCTTTTCTTTGGCCGACTTTGCGCTTTGTTTCGCCTTCTTAGTAGCTTTATTATTGTCACCATCGCCTGCAATATTATAGCGAAAAAGAAGATTTCAGATACACCCGTCACCCGTCAAAATATACAGCATACATGTTGATCGAAATCATTGTTTTGACGAAGCGATACACACTCATCTACCCATCCTCTACGCAAGCAGCGTTTAACTAAAATATGACAATGGAACAGTAACATGGAAAGATAACGTTTACCTTTCCGTTTTTTTCTCTTGTCTTTCTTCTCCATTTCAATCCGTCGTGCTTCCTGTGAAATAAACATGTGCGTTTCTTCAGGACAAATGTAAAACGTTGCTACCATAAATATTTATACATTTCATACGGACCAACAAATAGAGCTGCCCCTCATTAATAGCAAGCCAATAGCGGATACAGTATACAAAATGTTCAGTTGGTATTCGCATGCCCCAACATACATCAAAAACCCAATATGCTATTTTCTTGCTATCCATAAGGTGGAATGTACGCAAACCAAGGATATATGAAGGACCATAATGTACAAACTATCACGCCCCAACATACATCGAAAACCCAATATGACTATTATCTTGCTACCCATAAGGTGGAATGTACACAAACCAAGGATATATGAAGGACCATAATGTACAAACTATTCTACTTGATAATCGCACCAATTTGGGAATGTGTACTGATTTATTCACATTCAGGACAATCCATCATTAGAGTTATAAGTCACAGCACGTACCGCTAACCGCACCAACTGCTCCTCTCGGACATCTGCTGGCGGATTGATTTCTATAACGTCTTTGGACTCAAAGTCTTGCTGGCACAGGTGGCATTTGGTTGTGGGGATCTCCTTCAAACTCCGCAACGATAAGACACAGCCACAGGCCTTAATGTAGACAAACCTGAAAACTCCAGCGTCACATGCCAATAAATTCTTGTGAGCATGAGTAGTGACATCAAAAACAAAGTGTAGTGAGCAGACATGTTGACAGAGACTATTCACGTGGGGTCGATCATGACTAGAACGAACAAACGTCGATACTCCGATCGACACATTTCAAGACTATCAAATTAGATAGACAAACTAGACTGTCGCCACATATTCCCTACCAAAGCCTACTAATACACAACACGAACCATACCGTGACTTTCCATTCATGAGTGCATCTGTAACGGGACACTTGAAGTCTGAACCGTAAACATCGCCAAGATCCGACCCGGTCACTGTTGAAGTGCCCTTAGCTTTCTTACTCTTGGTCAAGTTCAGAACTTTCAAATCCTTCAGACTTCGGATATAGCTATAAGCGCTGATGCAAGCAGGGAGTCCAAAATAAATGACTTTTAGTATGCCACGTTACATCATGACTTTGCAGTAAGTATTCAATCAATACAACCAAAATAATATGAGCTCAGTGCTAGTTGTGTCGATAATTATATGCTAACAAGTTCACAATTAGAAAAATGATAGTTAAATAAGCCCCCATAGATTGAAGTATGATATATAAGTAAATAGCGGCCTCGAAAAGTGAGATATTCCAATTATAGCGGCTCGTTTCAAAATAACCGCCAAGCTGGACATTCGACAATTTGATTTACGACGCGCTCAATCGATCAACACCACATAATATGATATCCTGCTTGCAGTGGGTAGTCACCAGCTACGTGTAACATAGAGGAAGGCGTACCACTAAAGCCTGAAATATTCAAAGTCTGGCAGCGAATATTTTGAAGATAGTCTTAGTAAGTGCCCTGGAAAGCTCGAATTCAATAAACCCACACCCAAACTTATGTGTAATATATATATAA
>NW_014040422.1:136094-138468 GCF_001186125.1 Sphaeroforma arctica JP610 | reverse complement strand
GTTAGAAAAAGAAAAAGACTTACTGGATTTTGGAGATTGGCGGGAGGACCAAAATCTATAAGTAGTAGTTCGGAGATTATAAAATTTAGTTTATAATATCCTACATCTACTAATGTCTTAAATAGGTCCAAGTAAATGAGTCATACCAAATACTCAGGCTATTGGAGCCATCAAAGTGAATTTAGAACACTTTGGAAATATTTGAAAAAGAGCTTGTATTAAATTATTTAAAATACAAATAAAAACCAATGTATTATCTCAATTGATCTTGATATTTTAGACTGACCGGAGGCCGTATTTCTACAGAGGTGGGTACTCTACTTAGTAGGTCAGCAAGCGGATATATGGAACATTCGATAGTAACAGTGTTTTGTCAACACCGGCCCGAATTGACTCAGCACATATCTTCCATTGTCGACTCACTTGGCCCAAGCTTCAAACGGGAATTTACTGACCACTTCTTCCCATCAATCTTTCCTGAACCACTACAGCGACTATGAGAGCCATACCATATGTTTCATACATACTTGCCATTTTTGAAATAAAATCATATTATCCCTATGTACGTACCTTCTATCCAGGGTTGTAAAACCCCTGTGGATTGAAACTCTAGATTTGTTTTTAATCGCGAAGTTTTACCTCTCTATTACAAACCATTCGGGGAGTAATAACTGCTAAAAAAAACCGGTTAATTTTATTTGCCATCAACTTGTGAATTGTTTTATTAATTTTATGTATGATTATAGTAGTAGTGTTTTTTTTAAATAAACAAACACCAAAAAAAAGGAGCGAACTTCGTTCAGAACTAAAAAAGTAAATAACTGATACCGCCAAGTGACAGCGCAAACAGATGAGCCGATGAGCCGATGATTTTTGTCCCATATCGATTTGAAATTTGGGCCGAATGTACAAAAAAGTCCAAATAAATATCAGTGCACTCTCAGAAAAAGCTGCTCATTCGGGACGAGTGGTGCGATTACATACAACGTACAAGGGAGGTTGGCAGATATAGATGATCGATGAGATGAACGATAGTACTTCAGATGAATGGTAGTACTTTAGATGTGATAGTACTTCAGATGAATGATAGTATTTCCAGGTGTTTCGATACCCATAATCCGGTGCTTTACGAAAGATCGAGGTGTAAGCCAAATCAATGTTCAGTTAGGTTTTGTAGACAATAGTAGCTTTTTAGTGCGTACACGTATACATGCGACATGTCGTACGGTATGCTGAATTTACTGACTTCTTCGCCAATGAAGCGTATGACCAGCTTGCCTTCAAGAGATACGACTGATTACGACTTTTCCGATCAAGCCCCTGTCTCGGTTGAAGCGACAGACCTTGAGACCGATGATTTTGTGGGTTTGGATGCGTTGGATGCCGCGGCAAGTGATAAGTATGGAGCTCGAGGTGATAAGGGCTCGGATGCTAAGAAAACGTCTTCGCTGTCTAATTCACGTACAAGGTATAGGACTCTTTCTCTTAGCACAAATAATCTCTTATCCTCCGGAGATACAGAGGGAGACAAAAGACTGACTTTAGAAGCAAATAACACTCCCGGTGCCGGTGAAAGGAGTGACCGCGACGGGGGTGTATTCGGGTCGTTTGACGATATCGATAGTCCTGGTGGAACGAGAGGAAGAAATCGAGAAAGAAGCTTAGTTTCACATGATCATGACACGTTTAGGCCTTCGCCGTTGTCCGGTGATGTAGAAGACGATGCGAACGATACAAACATGCTGACCACAAACGAACCGGGTGTCAGTGTGACTGGTACAAGCACAAAGGATGGTACAGCGAAGTCTGAAGGTAAAGATAGCTTGAGTCTCGAGAGCTTGGGCGGAGTTATGCCGTCAAGTCCAAAGATTAGGCGAAGTAGCTCGCGCGGTCCTAAAAATAGAGATGGAGAGACTTTAGATAACGATGCCACAAGCGGAACTTCCAGCGATAAAGAAGGAGTACAAAGGGCCTCTGGCCGTCCCAATTTTTTAGATGTTAAAACAGCCGAAGTGGTAGACTACCAGGTGCAGGATGCAGATCGCCCTTATGCAGTATTTCGCTTGGTAAGTTCCTACGAGTTTTGTATAGCAGTATCCAAACCGGCTATCCGCGGCCGTTTATATACAAGTTTTATATATCATATCAATACCTCGCGCTGTCACAGCAGTATATACTCAAGTATATTGTTGTATGTATGTAAATTTAAACGGTAACTTAATTATAAGTTGTGATTGTTGCGATTGCATCAAATGGATAGCAATGCGTCGTCTCCTCGTATTTTTTCTTCTTCTACTACGTCATCGTATATACGGGCGCACATACACACACATATATGTATATATATACATACATATATATATATATATATACA
>NW_014040422.1:105590-130491 GCF_001186125.1 Sphaeroforma arctica JP610 | reverse complement strand
TGTGTGTGTGTGTGTGTGTGTGTGTGTGTGTGTGTGTGTGTGTGTGTGTGTGTGTGTGTGTGTGTGTGTATGTATGTATGTACGTATGTATGTATGTATGTATGCATGCAGGTATGTATATATGTAAACGGTGTGCCTCTGCTAGATGGCACTCTTACCTTGTGAAAGGGTATCTTGTAATGCTCACCATCATTCGTCTCCGAAGGAAGACATGCGTGGGCTGGGCTGGACATGACTTTCTTCCTAAGATTTCTAACCCGGCTATAGTAACCTCTCCTGTTGATATATATGTTTGCTAAGGTGTTTTTCTCTGCGGTGTAACCAAGCGACTGGCTAGCATGTACCCACACATTCGGGTTAAGTTTCAACTGCCTATGTGCTTGTTGCAGTTTACTCCTTGAAAAATGCGGTATATTCATACAACCATGTGACTTCTCCTTGTGATTTTGGAATGCGAATGTAGGTAGTGGCCCGCGAAGGAAATCTTTGTGTCGACTTTGGGTGTGTGAGATTTGTTCACTTAGTAGATAGTACCTCGATCACAACCAAGTAGAGTATCTTCCGATTATTTATGTTGCGCAAATATCCTATAAGTAATAATGATGGCTCGTAACCTCTCTAGCTGGTACCACTGTAATATCAATATTGTTTATTCCGTATATTTATCGCGAATAAACATAAATATATAAATATGGTGGATCAAGGGCTGATATTTGAGGATTATGGGCTGAGATTTGAGAAGCCTGCAAGATTTCAGATTTGAGAAGGACAGTGACAGACGGACAATGGCACAAATGACAAATATGTACAAGAGCACTTCATACCTAATACAGCATTATTATTGGTTTATAGACCTCCGAGTACAAAATAGCGCGAGCTATAAATTACCTATTACAGTATTCTGATTGGTTTAAAAATCCTAAAATACAAAAAGGCGGGCCGCTGACTCCGAAATGTTATTCGGGCTTCGGCTTTCTGACTCCTGGTCCTCCGTGACCTCACTCCTCTCCTCCTCTCTCTCGCGGTTGAAAACCGGTTGTGTTTATTTTATTTTATTTTCATAACCTTCTGAATCAAAAATAGTATATTTATTTTTCTCGTTTTTTAGGTTTGGTTTTTTATTTTCTAAACAAAAATACAAAACGCGTTAAAATTATTATGAAAAACGTAGCTTTGGGATTTCAACTGCGGGAGTATTTCTCGAGTGAGTAGTTTGTAGTCATTTTTGAGTTAGAACGTATACAATTTCAATTCTGTCTACGTTTATACTTTTCCATACTACATAGAGTGTGCAAGGCGAATAGACGTTATAATTTATGACTACAAAAACAATAGATAAAGATCTATGTATCAAGTAAGTTGAATACATTTTATTTATTTATATCAGGGCAGAGTATATCGTCTGCTAGGTCGCGACGTATGTTCAAGGAGTCGAACATGTCTACACATGCATACCCTGTGTAGTTATGTATGTAGTAGTTATTGCGGTGCTACATGATTATGGCATTATCTCTGACGGCAACAGTCCTACACACATATAAATACCGATGTAATTGAACAGCTGACGAATAGTTAGAATAACCTAAAGCTGCTGATGTAAATGAACAACTAAAAAATAGTTTAGAATAATCTAAAGCTGCCGATGTAAATGAACAACTGAATTATAGTTTAGAATGTCCAAAAGCTGCCGATGTAAATGAACAACTTCAGGATAGTGCTGTATCATATAAATATACTGTTGTCGGTCTCGTTCCCTAACCTTAGTCTTGTACAATTCAGTGAAGGATTAAAAGTGGCGGCAAGGTCCATATTTCCCAACTTAAGCTGGTGACTGTAATATAGAGTCACAATTATGGACACAACGAAACGACATTCTACACCCACAAGATGGCAGAGAGTGCTGTATAAAAAGCAACCGTATCCAGATAACCACACCGATGACACCTTTCTGGAACACATGCGATTGAATACGCACACACAGAGCTACAATTATTTCGAAGCGCTACACTCAACCGGCAGTATAGGGAGACATCTGAGCATCATTACTGTGTATGTGAGCGTGTTCGTGTATATGATGCGGAAAGATGTGAGTGCAGAGGAGCTCTTGGCGGTAGTGTTTGTGTTGGCGGCTGTGCTGTATGGGCTTCTGTCATACTTTCGGTATGGCTTCGCCGATACCAAACAGTATCCAGTTGCTGGTGCCGATCCTATAGCTATGACTGGCAGTGGTATTGAAAACAGAACACGGTCTTGCGAACTGGATGCCGGCGAGCGAAAACCAGGCCCATTCAACCGATCACAACATAAACCATCAGAGGGGAATAACTCTCGCGCTGTTGGAAATTTCGATGTGGATTCGCAAATGCAAAGAAATTTTGGTGAGCGTGATCCCCTACAACTTCACACAGCACATGAAGTCAGCACTCGGGGCTCTAGTTCTGAGTCACGCACAACTGCCAGCTGTATTGAAAATCCATTTGCTTCAACAACGTACATGTCCCAGTACATGGCTGACAATACTCACCATCCCGTCGTCACGTCCATCCAGCCGGAATACGATCTCCTGGCTAGTGCCAAGACATTCGTATTGTTGTTGCTGTTGCTACTGGGTGTTTCGCCGGTACTAACCACACTGACCGCGAGCGTGAGCACCGATTCGATCTACGGCATGGCTGCGTTTATGTTTATGCTGAATGTGGTAAGGACAGATTATAGGGTGCATGGTAGCGATAGTACCAAGACAGTACCAGCCCAGAAAGGTGCGCTGGTAGCTCAGGGAAGCTCGCAACCACAGCGAGCTGACGACGAGGCCGAGGCCACGTACAATACTGGTCACACGGCTTATGAAAAGAGTGGTGTGAAAGGACATACACGGACGCCAGGGTATAAGCACATATCGACACGTGCTGCCACGACTGGCACAGGCCAGTCAGAGGCACCTCTCACACGTACCCATCTGTCAAGTACATCTCACGCACACACAGGCTTCGCACTCACACCTTCAGCGTACACCCCACATCCACACATACAGCATGCATGTGTATCTCCAGCACACAAAGCTCAAGCACCCTTCTCGGTGGTCCTCCCGGAGCTCTCACTGGCCGGTATTAATGAGGCAATGTTTGCGTCGGTGTGCTTAGCGTCTCGCCTACATTCAGCCCTGGAGGGGTTCGCTCTGCTGGCCTTTGCGGTGGAGGTGTTTGTGCTACTGCCATATGTCGTCCGGTCAATGTTGGTATGCTATATGTGGCTTGTTTCAATGAGTTCTTATCACGCGCGCATCGTACTGTGTTGGAGAGGTAGCTCAAAGTACCCGAAAGTTTACTATATTGCGTTTGGTCGCGCACACCTTTCAGTCCAATACTATTCTCCCCACCGTCACCAGTGGTTATTGTTTGTCGAGTTCGCGTATATACTACTCTACACATCTCTATCGCCATATCGCCCACATTATACCGTGATTGGCTTCTCAACGGTTATGCTGTTTGTGATACCTCCGCCTGCATCAATCGTGGCTCTGTTTGTTTATAAGGCTCCTCAGTATTGTATGTAGTCTCCACCGTATTCAGTGGCTAAGAGAGATTAGCTGTATTCGCTTCAACAGTTTTGTATGTAGTCTCCACGCATTCAGGTGCTATTGGGAGGTTAAACGTACTGGTTTCAATAGTGTTGTATATAGTCTCCACCGCATTCAGGTGCTAATGGGAGGTTTAGTGTATTAGTTTCAATAGTATTGTATGTAGCCTCAAACACATTCCGATGCTATTGGGGTTGGGAGGTTAAACATAATGGTTTCAATAGTATTGTATGTAGTGTCCACCGCATCCAGGTGCTAATGGGGGGTCAAACGTATTAGTTTCAATAGTGTTGTATGTAGTCTCCACCGCATTCAGGTGCTAATGGGAGGTTTAACGTATTAGTTTCAATAGTATTGTATGTATTCTCAACCACATTCCGATGCTATTGGGGTTGGGAGGTTAAACTTATTGGTTTCAATAGTATTGTATGTAGTGTCCACCGCATCCAGGTGCTAATGGGAGGCTTAATATATTGATTTCAATAGTATTATATGTAGTCTCCACGCATTCAGGTGCTATTGGGAGAACGTATTGGTTTCAATAGTATTTTATGTAGTCTCAATCACATTCAAGGGCTAATGGGAAGTTGAACGGATTGGTTTTAAGAGTATTGTATGTAGTCTCCACCGCATTCAGGTGCTATTGGGAGGTTTGACGTATTGGTTTCAATAGTATTGTATGTAGTCTCGACCACATTCAGTTGCGAATGAAAGGTTTAAGGTATCGATTCAATCTGCACAACTTTCGCCGTAGTCCTAGAATCTCACATACCGCTTTTATTTGTTGACATTGTGTGGCCACGTTTACATAGGCGAAGGTAGATACATACCACGCATCAATAAAATTGTGTGTGAGAGAACGTATTGAATAGAGATCTCTAACAGAATCGTTTGTCTGTATACGGAAAATTTATTGGCATGCATTATGGGTTTATACATGCACTGTATATTACGATTCGTTTAGCTCAAATACACTAAAATCTCCAGCAAAGGTAATCTATTCGTACATGTGCTACATGTACAATCGAACCTTCATTCTCTACAGACTATTGTACTCTCTGGTCATAAAACTTCATCCTCCTGCTATACTTACATCTATTCTATCGAAATACATGTGAAAGCGAGCATATACCCATATTTGCACTCGCCACCACCCAATGGCCGACCTCTTTCGCTTTTTTTTTCTGATATAGGGTTCGAAGCTGGCTGAGGGAAGTGCTGCATACTCGCATAGTCTCACAACACTCGTAGTGCTATCGACCTTTTTGCTGCTGGTGCCCATAGCATCGATGCCCGCACTCTTGACCTATGTATGTGCTATGAGCGGAATTACTTTCGTAACCCCGGCGCTTCTCATACGCGCGCAGAAGTACAAACGCCAGATCGTTGGTCCTTGGGACGAGGCGGTCGTCACTAACATAGACGACACATGAATAATTCAGAACAGGTGGATGATTCAACAGCGAGCAGCATATGACAACCGCTACAACTCCTACGCCGCATGCATTGTATGTTTGTGGTATAAAGACTAGGAATAGTGCAATGTCAGATAGCAGTGTCAGTTATCTATTGGTACTGAAGAACCTGAAAGGTTCGATAAATGCAGGACTGACGAGTTGCTGCACTTATTTGACAACGGAATTCCATCTTATGCCAAAAAGAAGAAACGCCTAGAGGTTCAGGTGACAGACTTTAGTTGGCATATGCAGCTAAGCCGTTTTGCATACCCCGCAGGCCGGTCTCTACATTGGCTAGATTAAGATGATAGTGCATAGTGATGGCTTTTGGGCCAGTAGACTGATACACTCGTTTCCCAGCTGCTGGAAGTTGATTGGTAGATCTTCAACTATAAAGTTTTCTGCAAGAATTGCAATGGACTAGTTGGTACTGACCCGAACCAGGATGATGGGCGGAGCTACTCGAGGCAAGAGTAGGATCATCACCCAGGTAAAATATAAGTGATTCAGGTACACGATTTACAGACTGCCCCTGCTTGGAGTGCACTTATTCGTCAGTTGAAAGTCAACTTTCGCTAACCATCTCAGTGTCCCAAAGCTTTAACGAGATCATGCCGAGAATATAACATCGATACACAATATCGAGAAATATAAATTTTATCAACACCAGGCAGGCGTTGGTACAGAGGAGCGAATTGTTACCGTGCATAGTGCTTGGACTACCTGCAGGTCTGATTTGGTACGGGAACATCATCAAAGATATTGACCAAATCATGCATGCGAGCTAACCCACTCAGGGCTGACGATATGCTCTTCCATGGCGTCGACCTGATGGGGATGTTCACAACCACAATCGCGTACATGAACCACAAAAGACGCATCGAATAGCACGCTTGGTAATACCCTGGGTTTCCTGTCGCATTCTGAGGCGAGCATTTGTTTGGAAAAGCGAATGTCGCAAAGATCAATAACGGCTTGTAAACCAAATGCAGTATATAGGACATCAAGTACAAGATCGTTTTCTAGCCACAGTTGGCTGTATTCAAATCCCTCGTACGCACTATGGTTGGAGACGTCATCTTCTGCAAAGACTTAAATTCACGCGAGTAGTTGCACGTACTATCGCGATCTTCATCGACTGTAGAGGTAGTTGCCAAACCAACAAGGCCCTCTGGAATCTGGATAGGCTATCATAGGGTCTCTGCTAAATTCACGATTTCCGCTACGACCTTGATTTCCGCTGAGACTCCAATCCAGAGGGCCATGAAACCAAGGTGATTATCAGCAGTAGCTGTATTCTGATATGAGGATGAGACTTTATGAAGCTGTCCAGTATAGAACAAACAAAGAGCAGAACGTGAAATCATAAATCTGCCTATTCCATTTTGCAGGCGACGCTTCCTTCAAGCACGCCATACCGCAAAAGAATACGTAGTTCATTTTGCTCTTAGGCATTCCACGCCTGGGAGTTGAATTATTTGATTTGCTGACTCTGTGTGCCATCGGTTATCGCCTATAGCAAATTTATAGTCGTAAACTTTTTTTTTTAAACCGCTATAATATTCATCATTTTTTACGGTAGTAACGGGTCAACTCACAAATGGTCTCTTTAAAACAATTAAATCGAATCCATAGTCTATTTACTGGTAAATTTTTGTTTTTTTTATTTCTTTATATTTTTTATAAAACATTTTGTAGGCGGCAACTGGCCCTGGGGCCTGGGGCTCTGGGCCTTGGGGTCCTCGGGTCTGGACTCTGGGTAGCCGGGGGCTGGAGGCCTGGGGCGTGCCACGTGATTCACTGATTCGTAAACATATTTTAAAAAATACTTTTATACTTTCATAAACGGTAAACCATAAATCTTTTACTTTTTCTCTCGAACGGTAAAACAACCAAAACATAAAACCAATCTATATATTTATCCACATTATTCCACAATTCCAGTTTTGAGCTGCCACATGTCTCTAAATTCTCCATAGTCATTTCTTATAACCAAATCAAATATAAATATAAAATTTCAACAACAACAACAAGCGGACATTCGGACAAGAAGCACGTAATATGTATTTGTTTTTGTTTTATAATTTTTTAAGAAAACAAAACAATACATACAGTACATACAGCATGTACTTTTATTTATATACTTTTATTTATTTATTTTTCTAGAAAATAACATTCTCTTGCACGGCGTGTCGAATTGTCGATTGGCAAATGTTAAGCGTAGCGTTAGCGTAAACGGGATACGTTTTCGTACGTTACATTACTTTGGCGACGGAGCCCGCCAAATGCCAATATGTTGGCAAACCCAACTGAATCTGCCAAAACATGGACGAATACCTGAGATACATAAATTGAACTTTTGCAGTTTTGGATCCGGTCCAATGCATATTTGTCATTTGTTGATTTTAAAAATAATATTTAGAACAGTTCCTGAGAAGAAAAAAACGACAATTCGACGGACATCATGGGCAGGTAAATATTTATTACTTATTAGTCATGAACTTTGAGTTTTCTGGGTTTTTTTTAATGGTGAACGGGTGTCTGACTGTCTGGTGATATGAATGTTTCGTAACCATCATTGAACAACTTCCAAAGTTCGCAATTGTACTCGCGAGCGTCCAGAGGTTGCCAGCCGCCAGCCGCCAGGCCGGCCGAGATCCCCGCGAGCGGCGAGGGCCGACCGACCGAGAGTCTGTACTCTGTCCGCCACTCTCTTGTTGCAGAGTGCAGACTGCAGACTTCCTCGATTCCTCCCCATCTTAATTTTAAACATTCATCCAACAAGGTCAAATTACACGAGCTCGATTCTATTGTGAGAAACTGTGATACGCGTGATTGAGATTCTTGTTGTTGAGACATTTGAAGTCCGTTGACTTGCTGAGGCGCCGTTGGCAAGTTCTCGCCCTGTGTGTCGTTTGTTATAAAATACTCTGAATTTTAATATAAATAAATTGTCATCGATGTCTGTTGGCTGTCCTCTCTTGTTGTGTATAGATGATTGTCACTCTCTAAGCTTGTCAGTGGTTGGGCCTCCGTTTTATAACAATTGTTTTAATAATTATAAATAACAAAAATATACCCATTTTGATCCTTATTATATTTTAAAAAAGGAATTCCCTGGTTATTAGACTTGTTTAAAATTGGGAATGGGCTAGACGCTGGGCACTGGGCAGAGGGTTACGCCGCGTCGCCGCCTACTACGAATAGTAGTAAATACATATTTACACATAATATTTTTTAAAAATAGGCCGCTGTGCCACTGCTGGGGGCCTCGGGGCTGGGGGCCTGGGGGCTGGGGGCCTGGGGGCTGGGAGCCTGGGACTATCTGGACTCTGGGGCCTTAGCTTGGCCCTTCGGGCGTTATTTTTGTTCCAGAATTTATAACTAAATAAATTGATTTGTTGTATTGTTTGACTACAATTTAGGAGTAAGGAGTTGGGAGTGGTTCTGTCACGATGTAGATATATAGACGGGAACCCTTTTTTCTTATTATATTGTCTGTTCGCCAATGACAATGTGAATCAGTAAAATGATGCTGGCGATTAGAAATTGAGCAACTTCTTGGATTCGACCTACCGTGATACCCATAGCCACCCAGAATCGAGAACAGGAATACTAGCAGCAATTTTGTTCTCTAAAAAAAAAGACTCGAGTATTGACCAAAACAGTGCGAAACCCGTGCTCACCTGAAGGTGCTCACATCGCAAAAGTTCCAACCGGATGCTTCCTTTTGACCTTTTCTTCGTGCACAATATATTGTATACCAAATTGTCAAATTGAAGGATATATAAATGAAATACGAGATGAATAAATAAAATAGATACTTGGCACAATATGAAATATCCATCCAATATGGAAGTGTTCGTCTCAAGTACGCCGCCCGTAGCCTCGTCCTTTAGCATGGTTCATCAAAGAACTCTAACATCGCCAAATCCCTACGACAAGGAAAATGGAATTTCACTGAGACACAGTGAATCGCACAAAGTACACGCAACACAGTCATCGCATGGAGCACGCGCAAGCAACTTATCGGTTGGACACACATGTTTCACATCACAAAAGAATTCAACATGGGAAGAAAACGAAAACTCATCCGATAGTGATACCGAAAATCAACCCACACACACGATCAACAACGATAAAAAATGTAACAAACATTATCATGAGCACCATTATCGGTCTGTTAGACATTTCTTTCACAAAAAGGATGATCCAAAGCGGCCTGCCATCATTGATATTGATAAACAAAAAATACTCGCGGCTGCAACGACGTCTACATCGCCAGCCTGCAAAGTAGAGGACACATATGTTAACTGTAATACAAGTTGCGGAAAAAAAGCTTTAATAGCCTCATCAAGTGAGAACTCGCGGTCACTTGACACCTTCAGAAGAGGGTCAAGAAAATTTTCTGCTGTATTTACTACTGCATTAGCAGGACTGGCTAGTTTTGTCTCAACAAGCAATTCCTTTGATATGAAAGATTTGTCATTCAATTTGAATGAGGAGGATCTCTTGCCAGGAAGTAGCGGTAGAGAAAAATTCATAAATGAGTACAGTGTGAATGAACTTGAGCATATGTTAGAAGAAACGGGGACCACAAAAGCTTTGGCTGAAAGAGGATTCCATGATCTAGTCTTGGCTCTCGATCTGACCGGCTTAGCGGTGGACAAGCTCCGGATATACGATGTCTCGATACAGCAAGATAGTGTGCATGGCTTGGAAACTAAATTGACTCTACAACCTCCAACCGCTGATAACATATTACCGTACCACGTAGACCATGAGAATTTCACCCATCTACCCTTAACAAGTACTGGACAGAAGACGCCCGAATGGTTGCCGCCCTTGTTCGAATTCGCTGTGAGGAATAAATTCGAGTTTGACCGATCTCATGCGATGGCCATGGCGAAACAACTGCAAAGTGGCCAGAAAAGGAAAAGCGAAAATCGGGATCCTGAACATCGTGCGTTTGACTATCAACGTACACTTGAATGGATGCAACGGACGAGCAATATAGGGCTAAAGTATCTGGCTGTCGAGTGGGTGCTGATACAGAATGTGACTAAGAGGCTCGACACAGATCTTACACATGTACTTCCTGGGCAACAGTGGCCGGGATTGGGAGTGATGAACCCAATGTCTGGTATGCTGAAGAAGTTTGCTCAAGGAAAGGACGCGGCTATGAATTCGCCGCTATACTTCCACAACGCCCTCATGTACACTCGCATGCCTGGGTGTGTTTTCTTGAATCCTGAATTCGAAGGTATGCGGTTCGATCATTTGGAATTGTGTGGAGCGAGACTGAGAATTCTATTTGCGCTGTATTGTGAACCTCATTTGACACCAAATTCCTTTTTATTTCACAGGGCAATTCCGAACGTTGTTCAACGATTTAGATGTGTATATTCAGGACACCAAGAATTATGGGCTGGCAGTCGTTTCACGAGCGTTGTTCTATGGGAGCGTCCTACATACACCATCAGGGAGAAGAGTGAGGTGGGAAGCCATGGAGCAGATTATACCGTTATCTGATCGAGCCAGAGAAGCTATCGTAGAGGACAAGGAGTACATAGGGATAGTTGAAGCCAACACGACCTCAGGGGTATTCACGATCGATTTCGGTCTTGATAGTACCGCCGAAGATGTCTCCGAGTATGAAACCTCTGTACTGACGTTGTCGGATATAGATACACGACCGCTTTCGCTCTAATATACTGAGTAAGCGATGTCAAACAATTGAAAAGTAACGCTGAAATATACTGGTGAAAGCACTTGCAGGTCGCGTCTCAAATAAATTATAAAAACCGCCGAAATACACTTATCTGGCTGATCACTTATCAGTTATCACACCACTGATTATGGCGCCTTTTTCTTTTCATTTTTTTTTTCAAAAATATAAAATGCTTGTGGCCGGTTCCCACTTTTAGCAAACAATTGGGCATATAAAGAGGTAGACACGCCTGGGTCAGGTTCACCCTACCAGGTTCAGGGACTGATTTGTGGGACAGATGCGGAGCTACCAAAGGCACCATTGTAGAACAAAGAATCACCACGATAATCTGGTGCCTGACATTTATCTGTAGACAAGCATGCCACAAATTGCATGCTTATTGCGGTCGCAACCAGCACACTTGTGTGCACCTGACGTTGATTACTCGATGGACCGGCCTTCAAAAGGGCCTGATTCATATATGGGTCGGCCCAAGTAAAACCTGGACATAAAAAGAGGTAGACATCTTTTAAAGAGGTGGACATAAAAAGAGGTTAGAACTACGTCACCTATTTACTGTATTTTTTTTTTAAATATAACGCTTATTATATATCTTGTTTTTGTTCTATAAAAATCAATTAGGTTTTATAAAATATGTTTGAATAGAAGGCAGGCTATGAAGTGTACGAACTTATGAAATATGACCTATAATTTTGTTGTTCTTTTTGTTTTGACTCCGGTACAAATTGACCCAGAGTTTCTGGGCCTCACTGAGGGCAGAAGCCAGAGCCCAGAGGCCGAGGCCCGAGTATGGAGATAAACCATTTATTTAGGCATTAATCCGACGGTTACCCAGATCGGAAATCTGATTTTACGCAATCAAAGTGCCAATGGTTGAAGTTCAGACATATCGTACTGGCTGAGGTCCAGGGATTGGATAATATTATTTCAGAATTTCAGTGGTTATACATTGAGCAAAATATGTTCAGTATTCAATGAGATACCGGATATATACGATTTTTCATGAACAGGAATGTGGAAATCCCTTGTAGCACCTAAAAATATGACAATCATGGGAAATTTCGGGAACCCATCATGTAAACAAAACCGTGTTTGGAAAATTCCCATTTTTTTGGCTATGTACTATAGCCGATTTTAAACGGAAACAAGTTGGGAAATTTGA
Organism: Sphaeroforma arctica JP610; assembly: GCF_001186125.1. Taxonomy (NCBI): domain Eukaryota; class Ichthyosporea; order Ichthyophonida; genus Sphaeroforma; species Sphaeroforma arctica. The sequence goes on along the minus strand of NW_014040422.1, from coordinate 118,564 downwards.
GATAAATTCAGAAATGAGGAAAGTGGCCGTTTTAAAAATCGAGACTGGACATTTTTGACTTGCCTATGTATTTGTGGTCAATATGTGAACTTGGCACTTTCTTTCTCCCCTCCTGCCAGCCTGCCGGCCTGCCACGAAAAAAATTACATATACATGATAATTAAAATCAATGCATTTTTAGATGTATTTACATATTATACCTTTTGCCTCGTTTCAAAGTACAGATTAGTCATGAAATCATGAATGTACCAAGCCGCATCTCCAAGGCGGTTGTGGCCGTCGCTGCGGGCGCAGCGGCATCTATAGCAGGCTACTACGAGTCCGACAAACTATTTTCAGCGTCAGAAATAGTTATAGACATTACAGACAAAGACTTGCTGCCCGGGCGCACAGGGAGAGATATGTTTATTGATAAGTTCTCCGTAGACGATATCGAGCGCCTACTGCAAGACTCGCAGGCCAAATTTTCGTTGGAGAAACTGGGATACGTCAAGCAAGTAGTTGCGTTAGACCTCACCGGTCTGGCGGTAGATAGGCTTCGTGTTTACGATCTCTCTGTACAAAACAACGACGCTGACGGCAGAAATAATCATGGTTTAAAGCTACAGCTGCCGTGTAGCGATAACATCCTACCTTACTATGTAGATCATAAAAGTTTTACCAATCACCCTCTAACTAAAGACAATATAAAAGTGCCGACATGGCTGCCACCAATCATCGAGTTGGCAGTACGACAAACCTTTTCTCTTGATCGTTCGCGCGCCATGATGCTGGCAATAGATTTGGCTGAGGGTATCAAATGCAAAGTAGGCAGCAAACAAAAGCGAAGTGAAAGGATTGAAAGCCACAAGCGTACATTGAACTGGATGCAGCGCGCTAGTCTGCTAAGCATGGACAATTTGTGTGTGGAATGGGTGGTCATGCAGAAAATTTCTGAGAAACTCCCGTCTGATGTAAAAGTTGCACTTCCCGGTCAACAATACCCAGGATTGGGGCTTTTGAAGCCCATGGCGCGGTTGATGAATAAATTTGCTAAGGATAAGGATACGATAGTTAATAGCCCGCTGTATTTTCACAACGCTGTCATGTATTCTACCATGCCCGATTGCACATTCTTAAACCCAGAATTTGAAGGTAAGTGAAAGTACCTTAGTATACAAAAAAGTGTCTCCTCAATTTAGGGTTTCGAATTCTTGGACTCTTATCTTTGTGGCTATATGACAGAATGCTTAATTCCAATGCTTGACGAACATGACTAAGCCTATCGACGCCATTGCAGGTCAATTTCGGACGCTCAAAAATGATCTAGAAGCGTATATAAACGATAGAGAACATATCGGACTGGCTGTGGTGTCCCGGGCTTTATTTTTCGGAAATGTGATACATAGACCCTCAGGTAAGCGAGTGAGATGGGAAGCCATGGAGCAAGTAATACCGCTCTCTGACAGGGCTAAACAAGAATTAACATACAACAAAGAGTACTTGGCTATAGTGGAGGCCAACACTACAAAGGGCGTATTCGGTATAGATTTTGGATCCCATATAGAGATACCTATATCGAAGGAAAGTGGGGCAGAAAAAGATTTCCCCTGTGATGATATATGCATTTCAGAAGCTAGTTCTAGTAATGAAACGGCAGATCTTGTGGCCCTGTCAGAGATAGATACACGTCCAGCAACGTAGCACCAAGTTTAACGTATATCTTCTATTCTGCCTATGTTATGTATTTAAAATAATAAAAGTTTTGTCAAAAGGATAGGGATGGTCTGATTAGTGATTACCTTTGCCTATTTATTGTGTATACAATCATAGCCTTCTGAAAATTAAACAAACTTTCAGAAGGCAAGGTATAATGTCCTTCAAAGCAATATGGCGGCAAACACAACACCGTTGTTTTTAATAGACGTATTGTGGTTCATTATTCCGAGAGTCAAACGAAATAAATAGCTAGACACTTGAATTTTTACATGGCCTCCTAAAAAAGAACATTTTTAGACCCGCAAGGCCGCAACTGCAAGGCGCAAAGTGCACGTAAGAAAATACAGAGGACAATCGGAATAAAAGTTAAACGTAAACGTATATTTATTCGATTTATAAAAGTTTCTACGAGAAACGGTTCGAGATTAAAGAGTATAGACTGCCCCATACAGACTCAAAATGAGAGTACAGACGACAGACTCAGAGTGAGAGTATGTACAGACTACAGACTCAGAATGAGAGTATGTACAGACTACGGACTCAGAATGAGAGTATGTACAGACTACAGACTCGGAATGAGAGTACAGGCTACAGACTACAGAGTACAGACCCAGCCTCCAGACCCCAGCGGCCCAGCCTCAGGGCCACAAACCTAAAACACGGGGTCCCATCGACCATCACAGTGTTTGTGCCCCCCGGGGCCCGGGCCCTTGCTGAGAAATATTTTTTTAACTAATGAATAGTGCACGTTTCTATGGTGTGGGAAATCACTGTGGATTTACTGGATACTCTAAAAATAATAATGTACATATTATTTACACAGTCAATTGATTTTTGGTGAGTACTCTCACTCTGTGTGAGTTCTCAGTTCTGAGTGTGTGTGTGTGTGTGTACTCACTGCTCAGTCTGCTCACTGTGCTGTGCGTTGCGCTGTAGTAGTGAACAGTCAGAGGGACTCTCAGACTCTAGTAGAGAGTCTCCCTCCTCTCTCTCTCTCTCTCTCTCTCTCTCTCTCTTTTGCGTGTGTGGTGTGTATGTTTTTAGTCACTATTTACACATATTGATATGACACATATGTTGTGCGTGTGTGGATTGTGGAAAGTATGGGTGTGGTGTGGAAACTGGAATATTTACTGCTGGGGAATTGTGTTGTAAATAGTGATTTGACTCATTTGGACTTCAGTGATTTCACTGCTGCTGAAAGGGATTGTAGAATGTAAACAGACGTCGTCGCCGGAGTCGGCGAGTACGTATTTATCATTTTTATATTCACTTTTTTGAAATATTTGCTATTATTTACTCTTAATTTATCACACTTCTTTCTTTTTTAGAAAGAGGTACCATATTTTATTTTTTTTAAAGCTGAACGTAAACGCTTATATTTATTCGATTTTTATGCTTGAGCACGTTTCTACGAGTCAAAACTCAAAAGCCAGTTAAAAATCTACCTATATTGTAAACTAAACGGACACTCTATGAAATCTTATGGAAACTTCGCACCTAGAGGATCCGATAGTGCGTTCATAGTGATTATCTTAGGGCCATCACTATATAAACGTTGAATTTAAACCTACATACATTCCAAGCGTAAGTGCATATATTTTTTCTAAATGAAAAACGTATTGAGGGTGTGTCCACTCCTCTTATCGTCGTCCGAAGAGTCCAAATTTGGTCTTGGTTCTTGATACTTATTTACTAGTTTTTAAAACAAGAAGACGCACATGATGTTGTTGATATCTCGATGAACCTATATCAGCCATTTAGTTCTTATTGTTTACTTCACAATTATTATTTTAAAAGATAAATACGATCTATATCGAGCGCGAGAACATACAGTAACTGAGTAGGGATTGGACTGCGACCGGAAAACAAGTATGGGGGTGTGTATCGCACTTTTAACCTTAGCTCTGGCTGCTGATGCTAGCCCTGCCGCAGGGGAGGTTTCAGAGGTAGTTGACAACCGTCATAAGGACATCTACAATATGACGTATGGAGAGGTCGCCAAGGCACGAGTATGGCCTGAGTTCCAGAACTTACACGTATGTTTAACTGTATTTGTATAGTTTCTATAAGCCTGAAGTGCATCAGTTCGGCTGCTGTGACGTTTAGAAAGCATTAGAATTTTATAAGCTTGATATACTTGGTTATATGCCGTCAAAAAATGTTGCTGAGCTCTACCGATATGTACCAAATCCAATTTGAGAAAGAATGATGCTCAGGATCTTTCAGAATGTATACGTGTGCGTAAATTTTAGGAGGTCGAGAGTAGATCTACATAAAAATACACTATTAGATACTTATTTTCCATATGGTGGGCATGTGTGTATCTGTATGTGTAGATGTATCCCAGTATATGTATGTCTGTATGTATACTATTATATATTTATATGTGTTTGTATACATGTATATATATATTTATATATATATATATATGCATATATATATATATATATATATACTATATATATATATATATATATATATATATGTGTGTGTGTGTGTGTTTATTACTATATATATATATATATATATATATATATATATATATATCGATATTTATATATATATATGTATATTTATATATTTATATATATATGTATGTATGTATGTATGTATATATATATGTGTGAGTGTGTGGTGTTTTTTTCTAGCCTATTTGTGTATGTTTCATGTATGCACAAATAGGTGACCGTTAATTTTCAGGACAATTGATTCGTTTGCTTCAACTGTACCTTGGCTCCCTCTCTCATAGGCGTCGACCAATGAATGGCTGCTCAAACCAGACACTGAAATAAACCCTGACAACAACGAGCTCAAGCATTACCGCAAGGTGAGTCTATGTCACACATATGCAATACCATTCTTACGCAGTGGCAGCGTATGGGATGCTCTCATGCACGTGTGCTGGGAATGCAGATCATGGACCAGCCCCAGTAGATGGCGTAGTACCACTTTTTTGTACCGAACTGTTTCTTATTACATCAAGCATGGTTCAACACGCCGGTCTGTATCTGTGTTCAATTACTGTAGCGTACGCATATTTGCCTACATAGTATAGTTTGGCGTGTAGCTCTACCAAGTATAAGGAGGCTACCAGTTGACCACCACACTCATGAGATAGTATGCCTTGTAGATGTGTGATCACGGTGTCCGGTAGACCAGGCTGTACACACATTGTGATACTTTTGCATCATATATGCCAAGCGGCGAGTACCTATTCGTATCCACTCATACATCCATCTGTTCAAGAATGTGGTATTCACCAATTGGACCGTGCCTTGTGCAAGAGTTGAAGTTAATCGGATCACAAAGGTTTGGCGCTACTGCGGTCTATGACACTGACTGACACTCGCACGTGTCACCACTCCCTGCTGACAGGCTCTGGAAGCAACGCGGGACTATTTTGATCTGTTTGCCTTCGCCTATCCGTATGAGGTGATGGAAGGTCAAGACGCCTATAGAATGATACACAAACATATCAAAAACATCCATCACGACACAGGTACAATGGCTGGCTGAGATGTATGGTGGTCGGTCGCCGTGCGTACGTTTATGCTCGATCACAATTTACGTATTCGGCGTAGCATGTACATATATCAGACTGCCTCTGCCGCGATATCTGATATGAGAATGGGCACGTACTATAGTATTTGATTTATAATGTAGTTCTTGATTGAGAGTCGTATTTGGTTTTAAGTATAGTCTTTGTCTTGCAGCGCAGTAGTCTATTTAAACCGTAGCAATTGGTTCAAAAGTGTGGTAATTGACAACCAATTACCATCACCCGCAGGTGAGATGAAAGACGGGCGACGAATGGCGATTGGGGAAGAAGAAGAGCGTATCTTACGCGATAAGATTTCAGATGAACTAACAGCATTCTCCAAGGGCATGAACACCACCAGGTATGACCATCTGTTCGTTCACAGAGATAGAAACGATAGGCAGTCACGCAGCAATGGCGGTGTACTTGTGTCTCTGGCGCGTTAGTGGCTACTCGGGTGGAACTTTTGGAATATCTTTAAAGCAGTTGACAAAATTGTGGTTGCTAGGATGAAATTTACGTATCATCTATATCCACTTTCGCATATTCCCTGTCCGCAATGCTTAGACAGTCTCTATCCACTTGTACTACTCAGTATTATGTGCTGCTGGCGCGAAGTGAGGATAATAGGAAACAATCTGTTCTGTTGAGGTCTGTCTGGGCTGTTATGTGCATTGTTTATGCAGAGACACCGCACGTTTCTCAATCTTACAGACACATGATATATACCATGCGTACTATATATAATGTGCACTATTTATACCATATATGATCTGTGCATTATTCATACCACATATAATAAATACAACATTACACCATACATACCATATATACTATATACACCATATATACTATAAATACTACACAATACACACCACACTAACCATATATACCATACATACCATATATACTCTATACACCATACATAGCATCTATACTATACATACCATACGTGCCTGCCATATACACTATATACACTATATATACCAAACATAATATACACTATACACACCCTACATACCATATATACTATACACACCATACATACTATATTAAATGTCGCATAGCCACCAAACCTGACGCCCAGTTCGGTAGTCTATCGTTCTGTTTCAGCAGCTACCTGGCGCGGCGCACACAAGTGCCACAGACCATCGTAGTGCACACTTTCTTTGTTAAACAGCACACTATATCAAAACACCCTGCGGAACCAGCCTTCTAGAACTCTAACTACTCACAACCGCGAGCTCGGGCTTATACTGTTGATAAGCGCAAACCCCTATCCACCTCAGATGGCAAAAGTACTTATCCCGCCCCTTGGAACACCGTATGTACCGGCGGTCGCACTACGAGTTGAGTGCGATCTTTTGGCAGAGCATGCCTGATGAGATACCCAGTGAAACCCTCACTGGCATGCAGAACATAGCTGCCATGAATCAGGTATGTTTGCCCTGCTTGTGCTCACGAATGAATAAATCAGTCGGTGGTACGTCACACGTGTGCACAATAGTGATCCACTTACCGATTTGATATACGTTGGCGGGTAGACGATTCAGTGGACCTAGCTACTTTATAGTACTGCTGTTCGACGTCTGGTAACGTGGGTATGCTCACTACGATCCATGCTATATGAAGATTGGACCTGCTTGCCTCTTGAGCCTGGAGTGCAGAGAATGTCCTCGTCTGACGTGATCTATCCTTCTCCTTCCATTTAAGGTGTACATGCGCACGGCGGCCAACAATTGGATTGCGGTGAAGGATTGGTCGGTGGAAGATTTGGGGAGAAGGTTTGTCGAGGTAGGTAGTGCGTATAGGGTTGTTTGTTTTAGGGTTTAGTGGTGGTGATGTCGAATTCTCATATAGACAATACTAGTTTTATGTCTTAAATTAAAACCGCAAAGGCCCTGAAAGCTTTTCGTCTTAACGTTTAGCTGTGGGCTAGGTTTGTTGTACGCAGAGAGTGTTGTTTTGTTCATAAGAAAAGTAATTAATGGAATGCAGGCGAATCGGGGTTCCGAATTGCCCTGGGATCATGTCTATCTAGGGCTAGGATACTAGAATTCAGAAGCGACATAGACCATGGTCTTAATGGCTATGTACATTGTCAAGTGCAATTGGAAAAGAAACAAAGCACCCCGCCCGATGCTTTATAATGGCGAATCTTAGCAAGCTTTCAATCGAGTGATTGCCACTGAAGATCACTTCTCACCACATTAGATTGTTTGTCTGCATGCAGGTCTTGTTCAGTACCACTGTGTTCCTTTCTTACTGTGGCATCTGCTCGACGATCAAAATGTGGCACCTTGCGAGAATATATGTCTACAGGGATATGAGGGTTGATTTCGCCAAATTGATTGGCAAGCGTGCTGCACACGAGCTCTAAAAGGGCAGAGCCTGTCAGTGTCTTTCAGACTTCACACTGATGGCCTATACCGTAGCCACCAAAAGTATGTAAGACTCTCGATCTGATATCGCTTAATAAACACAACCCCCACGCTTCTGAATCTCAGGTGCACGATGTGCGAAAGCTGGTGCGTGCCTTCAATTTCACTCAAGGATTCTTCCCCGAAATATGGAAGGATCCCGCCGAAGGCAAAGCGTTGATGGTGGAAGCCCTCGACTTTTACGATCATTATACCCAGGTTTGTGCATTTTTCGAGTTTTGTAACGTGGTTTTGCGTAGGTGATCCAACCTTTGCTACAGACACGCATGTAGCCTTTGACATAAATCGGTGCTCGTGAATGATGTGTATGCAGGACAGCTGGGAGAAATATTATGGTACTTTATTTTATTTTTTTAATTGAAATTGTTTGCATAGGTTGATGATATAACACAATCGCATTGTTTGCCATGTATTTACTTGTCTCGGTACGTAGTTCAACGCGTTTTATCGTACAGTACCATAAGCAATGGTATTCCCTCTTTTTCGTGCGCAGCTGAAGAACCCCTTGGAGCTGTACACGCACTTCAGGTCAAAAGGCAAAACAGACAAAGCCAACGAACAGAAAGGACTCATGAACGAGCAATGGATAAAACTCACGCAATGGCAACAATCGCTACCGAAGAAGAAGCGGTTCTCGCAACTGTGCGAGCAGATGGTGAACAGCATGATCGACGTGTAAGTATCTGCTAACCTCATGAATTAATACAGGCCATTCTAGAGGTGATAGAGAATGTAATAATGCGTGAGTATCGGTATACTTGCATGCTCTAATTGGCGATCTTGATGTTTTGGATGTGTACACGCTGTAGGCTTCGAATTGTGAATCGACTGTATTTTGTTTTATAATGGGAATCTGTGTATAAATAAGACACCGCATATTCCTATTAAAGCCTACTGCAAGTTCAAGTGGGTATACTCGAGAGTGTCATGTGTGGTGGTGGATAGTGAGCGAACACTCTTGTGTGCTGAATGTATCCAAACTCAAAATGATACTTATGCAAATACCCTTATTTTATCATCAAAACAACAGACCCGAGGTAAAAGTTGACTCTGGGCTTCCGAGCTGGGCGTGGGGTCTGATTTCGCTGTTTGTCGTCTTGGCGGCAGGTGCAATGGTCATTGGCTGCTATAAATCGGTGCAATCTGACTGGAGTAGAGGCGGCGGTTACGAGTCTATCGAGTAGTTACGCCGCATGATGCTCAGAATTTACTCTTGGGCCTGGAAAACGACCTCGTGATCAGTGTTTTACTTTGCTGAGGCGATTTTAATGTGTAATGTTTATACGAGAGAGTAGCACAAATGTGAGAAAACTCTGATCTGCTGCAAAGAAAGGTTGGAAGGGTGCCAATGACCTATATACTCCTGATTGCACCCTGATAAACGAGCTCTGACAAGATTTGGTAAATGGCAATTCAATTGTGTGTACATTTTTATTAGTTTTTCGAAGGATTGAACGTCTATTCAATTCGTAGAATATTTCGTACAGTATATTGACTATTTTAGTAGTATATGTATTAATATTTCCAAAATACTACCGGCCTGTCATATTGCAATGGAAATCTAACAGCGCTTTCCAAACCCTGATATTATCAAGCGAAATTGCCCTACTGTCATAATCACTCCGAGTTGCATCCCAGCGTCTCCCAAGATGATACTAAACATGCGCAAAGGCTGGAACTGCAGTAAATAAAACTACGTTTAGAATAGTTAACATAGATACAGTCGAAGATAGTTGCCAAAACAGTTGTCGATAGCAGCATACGTTTATTGACTGATGAACGCGCAGAATGCAATGTGACCGACGTGTTTTTACTGGCTCTATAATAAAGCATGTCTCCAATATGGGGACTGAAACCGTCGAAACTGTTATTGAGGAAACGTCCTAACTTTTAAATAAATAGTTGTGATTTTGATGACTAACAATAAGGTAGCCAGTGCTTCACAACTGACAACCCTTTCACTTTCCATTCAACGCGTTAAACCCTTTCGCACACGAAGTTTTCATTAATTGGTTTAGATTTCTTCAATGGGCCTTTTTGTAGGCTTATTTCTACAGAACGTAATTTTGCTTAGGGGCCTATATATAGGAAATTTTGTAACAGACAAAAAAAAAAAGTCAATAAAGTCTGGAGGGACTTCCAAGCTCACGTTTTCAGTGTCAGATAAAATACAGTTGTGCCATAGCCCTTTGTACGACATAAAGTTCCAAACTTTCCGAGTTTCAATGTTACAAAATATAAAACACAGCAGTGTCATCCTTGGACCACAAACCTGTATATTGAGAGGCTGTGTGCTCACCAATTATCATTCGCACACACTTTTGTCCACTCATGTGATATTACACTATGGGGACAAACCTCGCAATATTAAGCTTTGCTAGGCATATCTGAGTACCTGCTGGGATATCGAAAGGCATATCTGAGCGCCTGTTGTGATGTTGAAAGGCATATCGGAGAGTCTGTTGTAATATTGTGACTTGAATATGCATCCGACCAAAGAGTACTGGTCCAACGCTGTAACGCCAATTTCAACTCTATGTATTTCACTATTCCACTATATACTATGGTCAGTACTTCTGGTGTTAGCTTCTACTTTTGGTACCACGATACTACCTGTGTCTGAGTACAATCCAACTCTCAAACCGTCTGCGGCAGATATGCCATGGATGAAGTGACGCGCCTAACCGAGCATTTGGCGTGTAGTATGTGTCGTTAATCGATCTAAACATGTCCTACTTTACAGTAAATTATCTTTCTCTCTGATTATTTGATTATACACCAGTCCTCACTTTTTGCCTGAAACCCTACCTTGTATATATGTGAAAGAGACACGAAAAACTAGTGAATCCACTCTGTGGTACACTTATAATGAACATAGTAAAGAACAGCATGGAGGACATCGAGTCGTTATCAGTACTAAGATTCATCTGTCACAGCCACAGATTCAATATATCGAATCTTGGAGAGCGCTCAAGTCTCCAAATAGGCACAAAAATTGAACGACCTCCGGCCGGAACTATTTTAGGGTCCTGTCATACTAAGGGCATGTATAACCGATTAAAGTCTTTCGTTAAAATATAGGTATTAAATGTCATGAGGCAATGGGGTAGCCGCATTGGTTTGTCCAATTTTCAGATTTCTTTTAACAAAGGTTTTTTGGTAGGAGACAAAATTCTTGTCCGGTTGAAATAAGTAAGTATAAAGTTCACTTTAATTTTGCGTGAAAAGATTAGTGAGGTAGTTTACGTACTCAAAAGTCCTATTTATTAACCAATCGTTGATTCACTGCTATAGGATGTAAATGCACCTCCGGCCTAACTGTGCAAAACCAAAACGCAACTTTAAAGACGGATATAGTGCAGTATGGAAGAATCCAAAGAAGTAGAAGGGATACACAGACAAGAAGGTAATGCGTGAGCTATCTATTGGCCTGTCTACAAAGTCAAACTGTAAAATACACAAGTAGCAGACGAACATCATATTCTCAACATAAAAAAGACCACAATGGCGGTGACAAAATTCGGAGAGTAACTGCTATAAAACTTGAATCGTTTGCTAAATTGGTGTTTGCCGTTGGCGTCGTTGAACTTGCAGGCCTGATAGTGTCGGTAACACTCCCAGCAAAGCAAGACAGGACGGCGCAGCCGGATAGAATACAGAGTTGTTTGGCAGCTCGTAGTCGTGCGTCAAATGATAGGATCAGTTGGACTAAGGGTTAACCGGGGCGTCACGAAAACTGTAGGGTATCCGTGGGATGTCTTTATCATAGGACACACACATGCCAGCCATTGTTGATGATGAAATCATTGAGAGCTTTAGCTTCATCTCTCGATATCGGTATATTTTAATGACGTCGGGCATCTAGCGGTCAAGGGTCATGGCTTCGTGTTCTGGTATTCCTGTTCAAAAGAATGCGATGAGCCCATCAATACGGAGCAAATGACCCGTGTATGTAAACTTCGATGGATATTTCTATGTTTTAAACAATGTTATATAAACTAAGATACAATTTAAGTCAGTTAGGATTTAGCAGTGGTAGCTTTTGTAAGAATGATCGTGACTGCCTCTTGGTAAGTGCCTTAATATCCTCGTTCACACAGGACGTACCTCTAGCTGTTCTTTATTGAATAATTTTCACTAGAAGTACTAAGTGTTCATGACCGCGTGTCTAATTTGTAGATCGACATAAGAACATAAGTCAAGTTAATACATTAACTAATATAAATAAAGTTCCATCTGAAGAAAAGTTAAAAAAAAGAAAAAGACTTGTTGGATTTTGGAGATTGGCGGGAAAACCAAAACCTGTAAGTAGTAGTTCAGAGAATATAAAATTTAGTTTATAATATCCTACATCTACTATCGTCTCAAATAGGCCCAAGTATCTGAGTCATACCAAATACTCAGGTTATTGGAGCCATCAAAGTGAATTTAGAACACTTTGGAAATATTGGAAAAAGAACTTGTATTAAAGTATTTTAAATACAAATAAAATAATGTGTTATCTCATTTGATCTTGATATTTTAGACTGACCGGAGGCCGTATTTCTACATAGCCCCCAGTAGCTTTTAGGACTACGGACGTACGTGAAGGTACGATCTAGTTCGTAAAGCAAAAACCAAAGTAAAACGGTTTCGGTCATGGCTTATCGAGTAAGCATGCGCCTATATGTACGAGTTCAAGACTCATGTTGTACTCTATGTCGTTTAGTATTTGGTCCAGTAACCATTTCCGATGTAGGCACCTTACGTTTATTACTTGGTAAGGTAATAGCCAAAGGTTATTCTTCATTAGTAAGTAAGCTCGGAATAAATTTCTGCTCTGTTGGTAAGCAGATCAGAAAGTTTATTCACATAGGAAGTAGGTGGCAAATAGGGAATTTCAGATCCATCCAGGTTTGTAGTCACCTGAGGAAATCCTTTCCGTTTATCTTATTCCATTTCTTATTAAAAATACGAAGGAAGTCGCGAGATTCACGAAACGCATCGGAGGTTAGCCAAGCCACTGTCCCATCCATAAAACGGGTCTTGTAGTAAGTGTAACCGTCTTCGGATGTTTTGTCAATTATATCTTTGACTTGTGACTCCATAACTGGGACATCAAAATCAAATGAGCGAGCGAATGAAAGTTCGGAGGTAGGGATACGGTGAGTGCCTAGATTAGTTGCGCTAGCACCATCTATGATATTCATTTCGTAAGTATCACTCTTCTCATCATGGTAGGAAATAACAAACAAAAAAATACAATTGTCTTAGAAGAGAGTTCGGTAACGTTGGCATTGCGATTTATAATGTTA
>NW_014040422.1:79852-86028 GCF_001186125.1 Sphaeroforma arctica JP610 | reverse complement strand
ATTTGTATTTATGTATGTATGTATATATACATATATATATGTATATATATGTATATATATATATGTATGTATATATATATGTGGGTGTATGTGCATGTGTATGTACATGTAAATGTATATGTATACCTATTGATATATATATATATATATATATGTGTGTGTGTGTGTGTGTATAATATATAGATATATATATATATCAACGTGGCACCCGCAGATGTTTAGTCTTTAGACGATATGTTTGACCTGTTTGCATCTTGTGATAATCACGTATATGGTCGCCACGACATGGTAGCTGTCATTCATCTTTGTTGTGCTTCCTTTTCCATTGATGAAGTGTATCAGTGTAGCTGAAATACTTTTGTTTGTACCACTTATGCCACGACGATGACGATTTATATTGCAAAACATTTTAGTTTCAAATAGGAGCGCCGAGAAAGCTGTTCAATTTGATCGTATGATTTAATCTGTTATTTTACTTTTCCTCTCCAGGGGATATATACTATATGCGCGATGACATACGTACCGACTGGGAGCATGGCTTAGCGGCCGATAGTAGGGATGATCGGGTTAGTATAGTGTGGCGATTCCAGGACATACCAATATCCAGTAAGGTGGAAGATACGTAACCATGGCTCTCAGCATCCATTATTTAGATCAAAATATAGTACAAATGTAATTCTTATCCGACAGGTTCAAAACAAGAGTTGCGTGAAGGTGATATAGTAGGCCAGGTTTACGCACCCAGACTTGAAACAAATACGAAGATACCTGCTACCTTGACAGTATCTTGATTAGGATGAAAGCAGGCCACTATGACTACAACAGAGTTCCTCACTCAGACAACTAGGGCTAGAACAAAAAGACTCACTCAGACAACTAGGGCTATAACAAAAATACTCACTCAGACAATCAAGCCTACAACCGAGTTTCTCATTCTTGAAGCTCCACTGCAGTGTGTATCCGCGTCGCATTCCCACTGCGACGCTACCTTGCACGGTACAACGATATCACGACTTTACAGTTGTGGTATAAGCCGCTGGCACACTGTTTGGATGGTTGGTATTAATGAGGGACAATTACTTTCTGAATATCATTACGAGAGTGGGCGAGTATCTCTTCTACGAGCGTGTATGTCGTGACAAGAGTTGTCATTCCGGTACAGCACAGTGTGTTTTTATCGGAGAATCGTGCCAATTCTTTTGACTACGCTCACATTAGGAGATATATTGAGTAGCGAACGAGACAATCATGCTGACGGCGGCTTGGTGCCGCGCTGTTAGTTTGCTACCTAAGGAAATAAACAGACTTATGACTGCAATTGCTAACAAATGATACGAATTGTCACTGGCATAGTGTACGCCATCAGGTTGTTCAGGCTTGTATTGCCCCCAGACCTTTCGCTCGCAAGGTCACACACTAGGAGCATACCCTCAGTTTCCCACTTTCATAGAGGTGGGTCCTGCTCCGAGTCCTGCTAAAGGTGGATGCGGTTCAGTAGGATCAAGACACACGGGCGATTTAATGTTCCATTTCAAGATACTCCAATCCAGTACCAATTTTGCCGGCATATAATCCATTTGCGGTGTCGGTCAGCGCCTTCCACTTGATGCAAATATGGCTAGGTTCATATAGCTACGCAGCGGGATGATCCGGTGAAAACCCGGCTAATCCTTATCGATGTATTGAGTTTGTATGTAATTCCCCACTTTGAGAATTTAACTCGATACTTATTTAGGTCGGCACATCAATGAAAGCGGATCGTGCGATCTGAACCGAATACAATCGACTGGACGATGTCACCAGCAGCCAATACCCGGCCAAAGTCTAAGTGTGTACTATGCATAGTAGCGGCACACCACCTCAATATCGTATTATCCATGTGTCCTCTTTACAGCGTTCTCTGGCATTATTATCCAGCAAGAGTCTCAGCGATAGTTGGGCTAGCCTGTGGGTGATCCCCGAAGTGAGTCCACATCACTTCACGGTTGCGTATCATCGAACGTAGCGTTTTGGATAATTAGCACCACTACCAAGGCCACCGAGGGTATAAGCTCCACCACAAACCACAGAAAGGAGATCACTAGGGTGATTATATCCCATGCCGTTCCCAAGAGAGTTAACCTACCGCCGCACAGTAATGTGAACCACACAAACGAACGCCACAGAAGCTTGAGAGGCCAAATCAGGTATGTTAGATCACACAGTGCAGACCAGCACACAGCAGTGGCCACATCCCAACTCTCGTACTCAAGTGCGTGGTGGTAATGTGATCCGAGTCCGATAAGGTAGAAGGGAAAGATCACAGCCATAATTATGTGCAGATAGAAGGGTTCTGACCCTCTCAGTACACCAACCATAAGCGCCGCATACATAAAGGCGCAGCCCCTGACTATGTCTACAAGTACGTTGAGCACAAATGACCGCAACTCTGCCTCTTGCAAGTACATGCGTTCGTCCCGAAGTATTAGAGACAGCAAGTATACTACAAATAGAGTTATAACCACAACAACTATATAGCCCCCTATCGTCAGCGCAAATCGTCTATCCCCGTCTGCACCCTCTGGGTTATCCTCCCCTGTGCCTCCATCTTCATAGTCGTGCGAATCGGTGTCATTCTCATATTGCTTCTGGCTTTCCTGTTCTTCGCCCTCCCAGTTGCTTGATTCACTGCGCTTGTGACTCTCATGTAATCCAGCGGCATCGTTAGAACGCCTTCGCGTACTCGCATTCTTCTTCTTCGCTTTGACCATGATAATAAGTGTT
The DNA here is from genome assembly GCF_001186125.1 of Sphaeroforma arctica JP610. NCBI lineage: Eukaryota > Ichthyosporea > Ichthyophonida > Sphaeroforma > Sphaeroforma arctica. The sequence goes on along the minus strand of NW_014040422.1, from coordinate 83,265 downwards.
TGTTTACAGGCCGATCGGACTATCTACTGTGTTTTAGGGCGCCCCCAGGGGCCCAGTCCCCCACCGCCCACCCCCTCCCGGGCTCTCGGCCCAGCTATTTTTTTTTTTTGGAAAATTGGTGTAAAACTTTGGTTTCAACATTTAGTTTTAAAAAAAATATAGTCCCAAAAACTAAAAAAGGTTTGTGAATTGTATTTTTTTTTCAGGTCACTTGGTTTTTTTGTAATTATTACTGAAAGCGTAAGCTTGTCTAAGCCCCTGTCAACTTTATCACCGATATTTTGTCCGTACGTCGGTGACGCTATTTGACCCTTTTCCGACCCCTTGAAGCCCCTCCTCATTTCAGAAGGAAAGACTCCACATTTATTTGCATCTTTTTCATTTTCTTTTTCTTTTCAATATTTCTAAATATGTACAGTACGTGATTGTGAACAATATGAATTACCTCTATAATTAAGCGTTTTCAGTCCCCGCGGCGGCCCAGCCGTGTTTTTTTATCATTGAAAGCGTAAGCTTGTAAGTCCCTCCAGACTTTATTGCATTATTGTATGTCGGTCTGTCACGCTATTTGCGTATATAAAGACCCCTATCCAAATTCGCGTTTGGTACGAAAAAGCCAACAACAATCAGAAGTCGTTGCGCACTCAAATTTTTAAGTCTGGCAGGCGTGTACGCGTATGAAACGTAAATATACAATATATACAATCCGCAATGGATATAATTAGGTTAAAATTTAAAATGCCAATTTTTGCGTAACAATTGGCAGTACATAAAAATAAAAAAGTGGACCTAAAATATCCGGGTGTTGTTTTTTAAAATAACATTATGGATATTTTTTTATAGAAAAACAATACCCGTGGTCTTGGAGTGTGGGTTCCTTTTTTTTTAAAACAAATTGGTCCTGGTGTTGCAGTGTGGGCCACTGTCAGCGTCGGCCGGACGCCCGTTAGGGCGGCACACCCGTTGTATTTATGTGGTATTTACCATACCCTTTGGGTCCTTGGGATCCATGCAATGGGGAATTCAAATAACAACAAGTATTTAGCCCCGGTGTAAGCCCAGCCTCTGTATACATGATTTGCACCTTCATATTCAATTTATGTTTTAAGCTCAGGTGTATACTTCGTACGTAAGGGGGTCGGGGGGGGGACTACGCCCTCCATTAGACCATGCTCTATAAACGTACTCCTAAGCAGTACATAGTCTATAAACGTACTCTTAATAGTACAAGGAACAAGTTTTCCTAAATGGTTTTAATGGTTTTATTAATTAATACCTTTTTCATTTTACATATCAGATATTTGGACAAGGCCATTAAAAGGCCTCAGTAAAATACCAAACATAAGAGTTGGTCGAGTTCTATTAATAGAACTATATTTACTTTCCAAATTTATTTATATCTGAATACTTCGGTAGCGAGATGGCTCAACCGACTATAGGTTTCTAGGGACTATTAACGTTACCTAGTTTATCCTCCGATCAGCCAACCAGATGTGCCAGTCTGATGAAGGCTAAGTCGGTAATTCTTGATAAGTGGAAAGTTATTGGTTAAGATAATAACAAAAGACATCACAAAGAGTATTTTCTTTTTCTATTTACTATTTTTTTAAGATATGATTTTATGAGTCTCTCGGATTCGCCCTAACGAAACATACCATAGTTTCTAATAGAGCGACAACAAAACACTAAATAAAATCCCTTCGGCGAAAACGGTACTGAGAGGATTATATATAGGCAATGTTTCGGCCTCACAATCCCTCAGAGTATTACTGTTTTCACGAGGCATACCTAACTTTACTCAAAGACTCATTTCGTTTATTTACTTTGAAATTATCACGATACTTAGATTTTACCTACGCGTTCAATTATTCTAAGGCGTTAATATCGCCTTGAGAGACCGAATCTTGCACATTTTAAAGTTAGCCAATGTATTAATTACTTAGAATACTTAAGCGTAAAGGTAGATTAACTACCACATTTTCTTCTTGTTGTCCAAGCTAGTCCTTAAGAGACAAGCTAATAGTGATAAGTTAAGATTGTGAATAAGAAAGACAATACTCCTTCTAAGAAGCGTAGAGCTGAAAAGAAGAAGATGGAGAGATAGGCCGCTAGCGCTGCCACAGAAGCAACCGCCGCCGCTGCCTATGCGTTTACCGCACCGAAGCCGAAGCACTTGTCTCCGACAATAATAGTCAACAGGACAATGCTTCGGATAAGGATGTAGCCACTCCGATTAAGAAGACTACTCCAACAGACAGAGCCCGAGGGCCAACTATTACTTCAACTTCTAAGCTTGCATTTACGAAGCCAAGCAGTGAAACAAGGGACACGTCTCAAGACGCCCCAACCAATTCCTCTGACAAAACTCAGAAAGAAAAGTTCCCAATTATAAGGTAACTCCCAATTATAGGGGACAAAGACAAATCTCAGGAGGTACCTATAACGGAATCGGAAGAGGAGGCAAGCTTGAGTGGCAAACCCGAATCTACATCCGAGACCACTGAACCAAAGCGCATAAGTAAGTTAATTACTGAAAACACTGATCTTATGAATCAGTTAGCTATCTTTACGAAAGACTTGACTGTTGAACATGTAGATCGATTATATAGATCAGGAAAACATACCCATCAATTACGCGAGCATGTTTCTCCGGGGCATTACTGAAGCCCTACAGAAGTGGACAGAACGTCGACATCCAATTACGCCCGAAGAGCGTAAAGACTCGAGCGCTATACCTGTGGCATATGATCCAGATGTGCTCAGCATATCTATACCTTACGAGGTACTACCACCAGAACTTCAGGCTAATTATTCATCTGTTCTGACACCCGGCCGTGAGTCACCCGTCCTTGAGGGTATTATAGACCCAGAGGCAGGTAGAAATACTCCGCCACTTTTACCCATTTAGGATGACAATCGTCGGAAACCAGCTACGACTGGGTATGTTATCCAGACGCAGGAATCTCCCAAGTTTATAATACCAACCACTATCCAAGGAACAGAGCCCCGAAAGGCCTCGACCATTAAACCCTAAAAACACCCCCGTAAACGTGTTAACGAAGTCGAATTTAATCGCTTCGATCGCACAGCACCGCACCAATCAGCAGAGGATTTCCACTTTGACGAGGTGACCGAACTCAACAAATCGGTCGACGATTATAACATTAAAATTGAAATCGCACACGATGTGCATCATGCTGATGATGTATCATATTTCGCTAATCTGATCGCGATTAAGCAAAAGCGCATCTGTAAACTTCGATGGAAATCACTAGGTTTCAAACTATATTAAACTAAAATACAATTTAGTCAGTTAGGATTTAGCAGTGGTAGCTTGTGTAAGAATGATCGGGACTGCCTCTTGTTAAGAGCCTAAATATTCTCGATCACACAGGGCGTACCTCTAGCTGTTC
>NW_014040422.1:70449-78840 GCF_001186125.1 Sphaeroforma arctica JP610 | reverse complement strand
GGCCGAGTCCAACAAGCCCATGTTGTACAAGGACCAGTCAATGGCGTGCCTTTTAAAATAGCAACGGACGCCGCCGACTTAGCCCTAGAAGGAGTATTATATCAGGTTATAGATAACAAACCGAGATATATACAATTCTTTAGTCGAGCAATGAATGCTTCACAGTTGAATTATCCAACTGTTAAACAAGAGCTATTAGCCATAGTGGCAGCTCTAACACACTTCCGAGATTACTTATACGGAACAGCATTTACGCTGATGTGTGATCAGAAATTTCTTCAATATATGAAAGAGATGAAACCCGACTCACAATTACTGAGTCGCTGGCATAATACAATATCAGAGTTTCATTTTGATATAAAACATCTGCCAGGAATACATAACTATCTACCGGATATGTTATCACGCTTCGTACCGGACTTTAATAAATCCGTACGTGAGTTACTAGCCACTGACTGGAAATGTAACCCCAGGTGGTTTGAACTGGCTCAAAAGATATTTGGGCCACACACCATAGATATGTTTACTGCACATCATATTGCACAACTATCGAATTACAGGACTCTAAATCATCCTTTGGGAGACGCCTTTCAAATAGACCTCTCCAAACATAATGCGTGGGCTAATCCACCATGGCACCTAATTACCCAGCTATTAAATTATGTTCATATACATAAATCTACCATCACGTTGTGTTGCCCATTACGGAGTAAAGATCCATGGCTCAATAAATTAATAAGAAATATACAATGCGAGCCAATATATTTAAATAGGGAAGTAGATACTTTCCTATATCAGGGTACCCGAGACGTCCAGAAGACGCTCTGGAGACATACTATAATATGTCGTATAGGTCCCATTGGAACAATCAAATGGACCCCTTCTGAGACCTTCCTTAACAAGGTCAAAGAATTAGATATTCCACTCTCTATCCAATTGAACGTTAAGCAGTTCAAAGGCAACACAGCACTTGAAGTCTGTGCACAAGAAATGCAATCTACGAATGACACAACTGTTAAAAAGCGTCATTCTCTAGCTAGGACTCTGTTTAACAACACAAAGTCCCAAGCCTGAGGTCTTTCAAACCCTATTTTTAACGGGATTAATGAAAGATAACCCTGAAGCATATACACATATAATGCGACTATTAAATAAGTCAGGTGTATCAAACGCACACGAGCGCACTCATGACACTCATGCGAAAGAAGGACAGGAGTCTGGAAACACTACAGACTTAGAGACCACGCAAGTGGATTCTCAACACCCTACCTTTATTCTGGAAGAGCAGAATGATGAAAACATTCTTGCTTGGCTGACGCAAACCCATAAGCTGAAGCACCAGAACGTAGTAGACGCACTTAAAGATGCTAAGCGAAATGGGATCGCTCACGCTAAGCTGGCAACTTTAGTTGACAGAGTATATCAGTCATGTACAGACTGTGATCTCAATCAGATCAAGCGCTATGGGTTCAAGATGTTCCATGGCGCAGGGTCATCATTGATCTGGTTGACCTGCCCACGTCCGAGCACACAGGCGACCGTTATGTATGCCATTTCTTTGATGTGGCGTCACGGTTTAACTTGCTCTATCCAATATAGGATAAAAGAATACACGCTTTATAGACGGTACAATCGCTGAGTTGACTTCAGATGCTTTCGATAATCAAGACTATTTAAAAGCCTTTAATCGAAAATGATGTAAACGCCTGCATAAGTCACAAGCTGAAAAGGATAGCATGTTTCCATCGTCTGAAGGCACGGAAGTTAAAACATATCCACCTACAGCATTTATCCCGAGCTTTAATGCTCACCTTTCATATGTGCTTAAGACACTGGAGCGTAAGAAACGTCCAGTCGACCACCCCAGACCTACTGGACCGAAGCTCAAAACTCACAGGGTAACCGAGAACGCTTAACTTCTCCGACTGAGAAACATTAACTATATGTTATGCTACTTAAAGTTTTCGACCCGTTTTTTCTTTCTCGCTTTTTGACCCATAATCAGCTTGAGTGTTCAACTTGCTTCTCCTGGATCTCACAACTGGGTGGGGCCTGTGTAATAGCCGGACCTTCACATTATAATTTATGTTATAAACGTACTCTTTAGCAGTACGTAATCTATAAACGTACTCTTAATAGTACAAGGAATTTAAGTTTTCCTAAATGGTTTTAATGGTTTTATTAATGAATACCTTTTTCATTTTACATATCAGATATTTGGACAAGGCCATTAAAAGGCCCCAGTAAAATACCAAACATAAGATTTGGTCTAGTTCTATTAATAGAACTATATTTACTTTCCAAATTTATTTATATCTGAATACTTCGGTAGCGAGATGGCTTAACCGAATATAGGTTTCTAGGGACTATTAACGTTACCTAGTTTAACTTCTGATCAGCCAACCAGATGTGCCAGTCTGATGAAGACTAAGTCGGTAATTCTTAATAAGCTTTAAGTTATTGGTTAATGCAATAACTAAGGACATCAAGAGTATTTTTTTCTTTTTTCTTTTTTCTTTTCTTCTAAAGATAGGATTTTATGAGTCTCTCGGATTCGCCCCAATGAAACATACCACAGGTTCTAATAGAGCGACAACGAAACACTAAATAAAATCCCTTCGGCGAAAACAGTACTGAGAGGATTATATATAGGCAATGTCTCAGCCTCACAATCGCTCCGAGTATTACTGTGTTCACGAGGCATACCTAACTTTACTAAAAGACTCATTTCATTTACTTACTTTAAAATTATCTCGATACTTAGATTTTACCTAAGCATTTAATTACTCTCAGGCGTTAATATCGCCTTGATAGACCAAATCTTACATTTGCGAGCCATAACATATTTAGAGTGGATGATTTTGGTGCCTGCCGGGACGTCAGAAAAAGGTATAATGTCCGCAAAGTCATTTCATTGATGAGCGGCGTATTCCATGTCGATGGTCTTCTTCCAAAGGGGCCAGTCGGGGGCCTGCATGGCCTTCGCTATATTCTTGGGAACTGTAGAGTCCATGAGGGACATCGTTTCGAAGATAGTAATGTCGGCGCGAGTAGAGGGCTGTACGGATTTAGCCTGGGGAGGACGGGAGCTAGAGCGACTGGAGCGGATGGCTTCAAAATCAGCACGTGATTCCGGGAGGATGTTCTGGCCACGGGGCTTGCCTGCTTCGGCCTAAACGTGGAGGGATGACAGGTCATCATTAGGAGTGGCAAAGGAGAAATTTGAGTCAGATGATAGATCGTCAAAAGTATTCAACGTGTCTTGCGCTCTGTTGGAGCCAGAGGAAGAATATACAGGTGGGGATGGGGGCGAGAGCGCGGACGGAGAGGGAATGGTGTCGGGGAAAGAGTGAAAAATAGGGGCTGGTGGGGAAGAGGTCTGGGGCTAGAAAGATGCCGGCGGCGAGGGTGGAGCCTGAGGAGTGGGAGGGGAAGCAGAGACGAATGGGACCTGAAGTGGAGTGATACGTTGGAGGGGATCGAACCAATTTGTCGGGATGATATACGAGTGAGGGTTTTAGGGTAGCCCGTTTGCTATCGGGCGATCATTGAGGTCGACTGGTGGGAAGAAAACTGATATTGCGTGTGTCATGCTGGCGTTGGGTGCGTAGACTCTGGATGCGCCAGGTATCGAGGATGCTAGTCTTCGATCGACCTAACAGAACTCCGTAACCGCCCTGAGTTTCGAACTTATGACTAGCCTTTTGTGTTGGGCCTTCAATTTTAAAGATGACAAGACAACCAAAACGAGTGTCAACAGGTCGAAGGTGCCAGATATCGCTAGGGGAGTACGTGCGGTTTTTTGGCGACAAGGGTATCATTTTGGATCATATCAGCCCATCTTTTAGCGCTGCTCCAAAGCTGATAAGGCATCCCGGCTTCTAAGAGAAGGGAGCGGGCCGGCTTATTTGAGGTGGCGTGTGCTCTTTCAACGGTACCATTGAGTTGAGGCGTGTACGGGGGGGGATGTCTGGAGAAGAATGCGACGTGAGACGAGCATGGATTCTGTAGTCTTAGAGACGAACGTGGAATCGCCGTCGGCGACGAGCGTATGTGGCTTCCAATGCCGCGGGACGTGGATAAATAGCTTATGTAGGTGCTGATCCATGTCAATCTTGTCGGGAAGGTTGGCGCGAATGCCAAATTTACTACCCTGATCGATGAGATTAAGAGTATAACAATTTCCGTAACGATCTGCCGGAAGGGATCCTTGGAGGCCGACGTAAAACAGTTAACCTGGGCCGGTGTGGGCGAGAGAGAATGAGACGGCCGAGTGGAGAGGGCCTAGGACAGTTACGAGAGAGTAACCCCAGGATGGCTTACCGACTGTGTGTGTCCCATGACGCAAGATTACGGGAGATAAATGTCGGCCACCAGGTGACACGGGGACAAAGTGGGACAAGGACAGCGCAGGTGGTGCCGGTGGTCACAATTTTGTCGAGGAATTCTTGTGTGTCAGACCAAATATTGTTGCCGTAGGCACGTTCGGCCAGGAGAGGGGCCTTGCGCCAACAGGTAGAGGTACCGCCCCCATTGGGGCTGCAAAACTGGTGGGGTTGTAGTTAAGGAATGTCATGGCTGTAGTAAATTCGTGCTTATTGATCATCCACTCTTCTGTCTTGACACCTGCGGGAGGCTCATTGGTGGGCGTGATTCCTTCCTTTGACGCCATTTTCAATGTGGTAGAGCGACTCAAATGGCCGATGTTGCGATGATACTCGTCATAGGTGCAACAATAGGAGGGCCAGAGACATGAACCGGAAGGGTTGGGAGTGGCAACAAAGGGAAAGGGGAGTAAACATAGAAGAGTGAAGAGTGCCAACCGGGGAAGGGGAGGTGGCAGGAGAAGTGTGTGATGTCTGAGGGGGAGGGGCAACTGTCGTAGGAGGTGCAACCTGAGGAGATGTAGAGGCGCAAAATGCTGGAGAAGAAGTTGCAAGGTGCGTGATGTCCGCCTATGATATCCGGTAGCCTCTTTGAGTGCGAGGGATCGTGAGAGAATTTTGGCCATGAGATAGGATACAGTTAGTCTGCCGGGCTGGGACAGTGAGAGCATAGCCAGTGTCCTGCAACATGTCTTGAGAAACAAGCTGTTGTTGGACAATGGGACTGAGATAGGTTCTGCCGAGTGGGGGTAGGTCGCCACATTCAGTGATAATACGCTGTGTATCGTCAGCGAGGAGAAAGGGAAAAGATCATATCTCGATGTTCATAAGTAACTGCCTGGCGGAGGAGTGGGGGAGATTTACTCCCGCATCAACATCTATTAGGGGCAGCCTTGTGAACACTGTCTAAGCGTGGAGTAGAAGAATAGGGGAAATTCGCTTCATTTGTTCTACGAGAGCACACATCTTGGACGTAAGACGTGCGTTTACAAATAGTACAGTGACGTCATGCTATCTTACCATCGATACCGGTGTGGGTTTTACTGCAGGTCTTGGTACAGGCAGAGGAGCGATGGCCGCTTTGGAAACACACAAAGCAGGGGGTCGGAGGACGAGGGGAGTTGCGAGAGGCTCCCATGGCGTCGAGACGTTTAGTGAGGCCTTGGATTATAGATTCAACAGACTGAGGGGACTTCATAGCAGATGTTGTGGATGCCGCAGCAACCATAGGGAACGGAGCGTCGTGTACCCCGGGGGCGACCTTATTCCAGCGTTCCAGGCGTTCACAAAGTAAGAGGGGGGAGATATCATCACGGTTGGGGACATCATGAAAGTATTGGCGAACGGCGTCCTTATCTGCTGCACTGAGTCCGGAGATGCGCATGTTTTGAACAAAAACAGCGAGAAAAATCGTGTTTTGTTTGGAGGCCATGGTAGCAATTGAGGTGACACTCTTGCACCAGGTGCGAAGTGTGTCATCGTCGGTGCGGGAGAAGGATTTCAGAAAGTCGAACGAGATGGAATTGTTGATGGTGATGGAGTTGTGCTCGAAGGCACGACGAAGGTAGATGAGTAGAGCCCAGGGGTCTTCCGAGAGTCTTTGGCGGTGAGAGAATCCAAAACGTCTTCAGAAAGTGATCGGAGTAGGAGGGACTTGGCCAAAAGATAGGTACCCTTTGTCTTGGTTTCTCGGCGAAAACGAATGATGCCTTCGATCTTAGCAGTATCAGCAGCGGGCGTACGTTGATGAATTGGAGTGCTAAGTTGTTTGGCAAGAATTTCTAGTTTGATGTGTTTGTAACGTAGAACACCTTCAATGTCGTCCTTGTATTCTGTATTGGCGGCGGCAATGAGATGTGCCCACCACTTGTCATAGTTCGATCCAACGTAAAGAAGTTTGGACCATCGGATTTTACGGCTCTCGCCTGAGATTGAGTCGGACATAGCAAATATAATGAAGTTGGTACAACTTTATCAAAAGATAATGCCCACAACCTATAGAGACCAATAAAAGCTCTATTCCTGAGAGACTGTTTTATTAATTGAATATTACTTAACATTCTATGTCAGTAAAACTGGACTAGTGTCGATTTATCCGGAGTCCCAAATGGGCTGAAGAGTAAAAATCATGTGTTAATAATAGAGTAATGTGAATGTGAGGACCAGTTCACTTCTACCGGATGGCTTCTAAGATAGTAGAGCAACTTTAGTGCTCAATACTTAGCCCTCTAAATTATACAAATCCTTTTTTATTTTTTATTGTTTTAAAACAAAAACCCAAATTTAAAAAAAAATCCGTAGCCCTCTCAAAAAGACAAAGATTTAAAATATAAAACAAAAGTACATATATGTCAATTTAAAAATCGACGGCTATGTGTATTTACATATTTCCATAGCCTTCTAAGAAAAGGCATTGGTGGTGGGAAATCGGGGGGTACTGTTTGTGGGGCTCTGGGAAATTTAATTTCCGTCAGGATTTCCCACAATTTTCGAGCCTTCATAAATCACTCTGCAGGTCCTATCCCCAAAACCCTTTTTTTTTTCCAAATAGGAATTTCCAAAACGTTATCGAAATCGTTACCTAGAATTCTCGAACGTTTATTATAGAGATTATTTTTACAAAAGCAAAAAATAAATAAATAATAATATAAAATAAAATATGTTATTTAGAACTTCATCCACAACAACTAACAACAACAACATCTACAACGAAAATCTCCGCGTGGAACCATTTGTATGTAAAATAATATAGAATTCGATAATATAGATAGGCATGTCATCTGAAAAATGCATGGTGGTTGATTGCGCCAACTTTCGTTCTGCAGACTACCCGTGATGTAAATAGTGCAACACAGGGTGGGAGCGTAACAGGAAGAAAGTAATGCGAGCGAAAAACAAAGCGGCACGTGAAGAGATAAGAGCGCCGATCTCTATCTGCCAAGGAAACAAAATGTGGTCAACCCATAACTGATATATCAAGTAAATATTGCGAAAATCATAGTCGCAGACATAGACAGCTCATAGACGGAAGCGATATGCTGAAGCCCTCGAGAATGCCTCTCGAACAACCCAGGGCTACCGACTTATTATATACACACGCACAAAGACGGTTTGAGAACAGCATACTGTTTATCACGATGTGTGGTAGGCAGCTTCATGATGGAATATGCAACAAGGAACAACGAAATCTGCAGCATGTGGAGCGTGACCGTGACATATCAAGGAGTGACAGATATAGTAAGTATTCAGGCAAAAACGTGTTACTTTGTTTGTGTGCATATGGTGTTGTCATTTTAGCTTTGTATAGAACTTCTAATATATATCTCAATATTTATGCTTGTGCAGTACCCAAACGAGCTTGTGCTGAGAATAGAGGATGGACATATGTGAACGGATATATATGGAGTAGAAGATGCATCAGTACTGCGTGCAAACTTGTAGGTACATTTTCATACTGGAAGCGGCATTTACAGTTGGCGCTCGGCCCGGCAGTGTACGAATCAACTATATCCTGTGTGAGATATTGCTTACCCTGCTGATTTTGAGGTCTATGTGAGTATGTTGGAATTCTCTTAGACCCAAAGGTTGACGTACTTTGTGGTGACTTCGTCATGGCCGTACAGATTGAGAACAGAGAACTATACATTGACAGCAACGACAGCAGACAGAGTGTTGGCCGATATACTAATACTACGAGAGAAGATTTTCGACAAATGCCAAGTACGTTGCACTCTAAATTGAAGGCAAGATAAGGGTCTTGATCGAGTCCACTTCCTATGTCCACAGATCTCAAGAGATTCTTGTACCATATGGTAGTGAATATATTTCAAAGGGCACTGACTCACTACGCTACAAAGCCCTGAAACAGACCAATAAAAGCAATCTTTGTTAGAAGGGTTAACATTAAAAACATACATACATACTTACATACATACATACACATACACATACACATACATACAAACAAATCTATATACATACACACATATACATATACATACATACA
>NW_014040422.1:66784-69797 GCF_001186125.1 Sphaeroforma arctica JP610 | reverse complement strand
ATATATATATATATATATATATATATATATATATATATATATATGCATATACATATACATGTAAAAGTCAGACTGACCAGGCTGACTATCGGTTTCAATAAGTTAACGTAAAAGAAAAGTAAGATTTCAAAGTAAATTTGCACAATATAATTATAAGTTTAGCTTCAGCCCTTGGTAATGAGCTAAAGATTAGGGGATGTAAATACCATTTCATGCCTCGAATATACCTTCCAATCGCAATTACCAATAAAATAACTCTAAGTCCAACTTAAGAAAAACAAAAGAAATCAAAAACACTATGATGGTACAGTTAAATGTTTGTACCTATACCCCATCACATGGCACCTAGCTCTCCATCCCAATGAAGTCATAGACTGGCACATCTAGTTGGCCGGCTAGGGGGGATCATTTTTATGCCCCATTTCTCAGTAGGCTATCTCGCGCTGAGAGTATTTGGTAATACAACATGTGTCATCAAGTGTCAATACCACCTGAGACTCACCCAGTGTTGTATCCCAATATTCTGATGGAAAACACATCAGTGTAGAAAAACCATCATATCAATATCAACAGGGTCTCCGGCCTCTGTCGTATACAATTGTAATTACAAATATGCAAAATAGATTATTTGTTTGTTTGTTTTCTGTAAATTCAATATATCTATAATTAGATTATTTGTTTATTATACAGATACAGTTATCTACAATTGTGTTTCAACGTATACCAGGTTTCATAACCGTAATAGCGTTTAGACGTTAGTACGTTTATAATATACGTTAACATCTGCTTCTACTCTAGGAACCCGCTGATTTTACACAGCCCCCCCCCCCCCGCCCTCAGCTTGAAAATAACAATGTTGGCTTATATGTGTTTTGAAGCACACAGACTCAAAAAGCTCACATGGATTGTACAAGCGTAAAGAAGAAACGGGTTTCGATCACATAAAATGGCCTCAATGCTCATATTATACTCTCTTAGACAAAGTATACTTAGACTTTATAAGTTACTCGGTTACTCTATTACGTTTGGGTTTAGGTCCTTGAGGTCCCCGATGGTGGATGGGACGTTTTTTAGTGCCTTTAGGGGGTAAATGCATTCCATGTTCTTTGAAACTTGGAATGAATGATGTCGGGGGATAAACCTTGACTTCTTCCGGACGATTGTTTGTAGGTAAGATCGCGTCCACGTCTGCGTCTACTTTGTTCTTATGTAGACGCTTACGAAACACTTTATTAAAAGCTTCCAATACATCTGGATCATCGAATGCAAAATTGTACGCCATCTGCAAACTCCGTAGTGTAGTAAACTTCCCCAGAATTTTCTTAAACTCATAAGACATAAGAGGTGTAGTAGCTTCACGTGTGCGACGAAGGATGATTTCAGTCGTTGGAATTCGATGTGATCCGATATTAAGAGCACTTGACCAGTCAACATTGTTAACTTTGTAAGTTCCGCTCTTCTTATCGGCTACTGAAATTTTGAATGGTCCAATGTATTTAGCCGTAAGCACAGTTGTATCGGAGTTGCGAGCCATAATGTTGACAATTCGCCTACCTCAAACTCGACTATCTTTTTTGAATCATTCCATCGCTTTTGTCTCTTCATGAGTGTGATGTCCTTCCTCTCTCTCAAACAAGGAAAGACGACGTCTCTGGTATGACGCATCTTCTCTAACCTTGGTAACACATAATCTTCTTGAGAATCCATGTTGAAAGGTAATTGTAATCCACTATAACGGCCCTTGAAATAGTGGGCGGGTGTTGTACCAGTGACTGAATCCGATGTCTCGTTCATTTGTGTCTGTACCCAGTTAATTGAGTATGGCCACAAGTCAGCATCGTCTAGCAACGCTCCACGCATGAACTTCTTCATCTTTCTGTGTCGCACCTCATTCGCACCTTGTGTCTGAGGCTTATAAGGTACACCCATATTGTGGCATGATCCTGCAACGAGTAACAGCGTCGTCATAACGTCTCCTGTAAACTCACTACCGTTGTCGGTACATACTATAGCTGGCAAGCCGAAATCTGCGAAACGCTTATAAATGCACTCAGCCACCGTTTGTGTTGATTTGTCTTTCAAAGGATATAATATATTATATCTTGAAGCGACATCAAAAACATGGCAGACATACTTATCTTTCGTGTGTTCGGACGTGGGTAGCTCAACCAAATCAATGACAACCAGGCGCCATGGCTCGTCTTCTGATACACTCCGCAATGGGGCATATCCATAGCGCTTGATCCGGTTAACTTCGCAATCGTTACATTCGTGATACACCTGATATATATATTGCTTGAGCTATGGGTGTACAATCCTGTACCTCTTGCAATCTTTCTCAGTCCTAACCTTATCTATGTGTTTTAGTGTATGATTCTGCCTTAACCACTTCAGAATGTCCCCCTCCGTTGATCTTGCTATATCAAAATCTGGAGGTGAGGAGTCCACTACTACATCACCCGGACTCGAAGACTCGTCTCGTCCAATCTCGCCTGAAAGGTCGGCCGTGTGAATTCTACTAATGTTCTCTTTGTTCATTAGTTGAGTTACATGGTCGTATACATCTGGATAATCGTTTATCAACTGTTTGAGTAGCCTGGTCTCGGCCTCGTATGCAGTTTCTCTGTCAGAACGTATCTTTTTGTAAAATGCCTTCGCTAGTGATGAGTTCCTCTTTGCATCCTTAGGAACAGATTGTAACGCATACTGCAGGGTTTTCTAAAACCCTAAAAACCCCCTAAAACCTCGGTAACGCATACTGCAGGTGCGTGTGTCGCCTCAGCCTCTCGTTGAGACTTAGGTGTCAAGAGTGGAATCTTGGATTCGTCGACCTTACGTTTGAAGTTGACGGGTGGTGTTCATTTGGTTGTACCAACTGGACCTATTCGACATATTATTGTTTGTCGCCAAGGAGTCTTCTGGACTGCACGGGTACCCTGGTAGAGGAATGTATCTACCTCTCTATCCACATATACGGGCTCACATTGTATCATCGATATCAACTGTGGTAGCC
>NW_014040422.1:52474-54290 GCF_001186125.1 Sphaeroforma arctica JP610 | reverse complement strand
ACTTTTACTACAAGCTGTGATAGTTAAGATGTCACAGAAGTACGACAATATAGTCGGAATGAGCGATTTGCTCACGTTAAGGATAACCGTAACAGGCTTACCCAACAACTTAGATCCATTAAAGAATCAGTCAGACGATAATTGTCTAAAACCATATACACCACCATCGGACACAGTCAAGGAATTAATTCCTGGCTTTGTCGATCAGATAATGGATCTTATATTAGTAAATATGAAGATAAAAATAACCGACTGGGCGAAATTCCGCTTCAAGGACGGATACGTCAGCCTTGACTTAACCAAGGTAGACTTTACTAAGTTCAAATGTCCTTCAAGAAACTATGTTTCTTGGAGACATGAAGCTGTTGTTAAAGAACAAGTCGAGAAATGGTTATCCGATGGGGTAATCGAAATCAAATACCAACAAACGCCAGTTAACTTAGCATTATTGGCAGTTGATCAACACAACTCTGACGGAACATTTAAGAAAGTCAGAGTATGTCTAGATATGAGTCCAGTAAATAAATTATTGCTGACTTATAGTTTCAATCTCCCTCGTATAAACGAGTTACTGAGACGAATGGAAGGTGCTACGGTATTTACATCCATAGACATAACACAGGGGTATCTTCAAATGCAAATTTATGAACCCCATCGTAAGTACTTTAGTTTTACCTGGAAATGTAAACAATACAGGTTTAGAGGTGCATCTTTCGGGTTGCACTCTTTACCAGCATTCTTCCAACAAGTAATGGAGGAAATGTTTGAACCCTTAAACCCTAAAAACCCTAAATAGTCATCTTTTGTAAGACTAAGGGCGAACATGCCGCATTGGTCAGGCGAGTCCTTCAGATACTCAACGAACAAAATTTCAAGATTAACGAGAAGAAATGTCACTTCGCCATGAGCGAAATACAGCTCTTGGGCTATCGTATATCTGGGGAAGGTATTAAAATCGGCCCCGGTAAGGTGGAACACCTGTTATATTGGCGAACAAATTACAGGAAGAGATGTGAACAGCATGTGTGGGTTTGTAAACTTCTTTTCAGATGGAGTACCTTACTTGGCTGATTATCTTAAACCCTTTGGACACTTAACATGTCATAAAGGTAAACTAGGAGACTTGTGGACTAAAGAGTGTGATGACGCATTTAAAGCGCTTAAGCACGCAGTCTAACAAGCCCCTGTTGTACAAGGACCAGTCGATGGCGTGCATTTTGAAATAGCAACGGACGCATCAGACTTAGCACTCGGATGTGTACTATACCAGGTTATAGATAATAATCCTAGGCATATACAATTCTTTAGCCAAGCAATGAATGCATCACAATTGAATTATCCAACTGTGAAGCAAGAGCTACTAGCCATAGTAGCAGCTTTAATACACTTCCGCGATTACCTATACGGTATCAATTACTGAGCCGATGACATGATACGACATCAAAGTTTTATTTCGATATCGAACATCTACCAGGGATACATAACCATTTACCGGATATGTTATCACGCTTCGTACCGGACTTTAATAAATCCGTACGTGAGTTACTAGCCACTGATTGGAAATGTAACCACAGGTGGTTTGAACTGGCTCAAAAGATTTTTGGGCCACATACAGTTGACATGTTTGCTGCACATCATAATGCACAACTTAAGAATTACAGGACTTTGAATCATTCTTTAGGAGATGCCTTTCAACTAGACCTCTACAAACATAATGCGTGGGCTAATCCACAACAGCAGTTAATTGCCCAATTACAAAATTATGTTCATATACACAAAGCTAACATCACGTTGTGTTGCCCGTTACGAAGTAAAG
>NW_014040422.1:40374-52454 GCF_001186125.1 Sphaeroforma arctica JP610 | reverse complement strand
CCCCTTCTGAGACCTTTTCTTAACAAGGTCAAAGAATCGGAGATTACACTCTCCAATAGATTGAACGTTAAGCAGTTCAAAGGCAACACAGCACTTGAAGTCTGTGCACATGAAATACAATCTACTATTAACACTATAGTTACGACGCGTTAGTCTCTAGCTAGGACTCTGTTTTAATAACATAAAGTCCAAGCCCGAAGTCTTTCAAACCCTATTTTTAAAGGGATTTATGAAAGAAAATCCCGAAGCATATACACATATAATGCGACTATTAAATAAGTCAGGTGTATCAAACGCACACGAGCGCACTCATGACACTCATGCGAAAGAAGGACAGGAGTCTGGAAACACTACAGACTTAGAGACCACGCAAGTGGATTCTCAACACCCTACCTTTATTCTGGAGGAGCAGAATGATGACAACATTCTTGCTTGGCTGACGCAAAACCATAAGCTGAAGCACCAGAACGTAGTAGAGCAACTTTAGTTGACAGAGTATATCAGTCATATACAGACTGTGATCTCAATCAGATCAAGCGCTATGGGTTCGCACCGCTTAAGAGTGTGACTGAAGATGTTCCATGGCGCAGGGTCATCATTGATCTGGTTGACCTGGATCAAGAGTACGCAGACCGTGGCATAATTATGTTGCCAAGTCTTTGCTGACCACGGGTGACCAGGTATAATGTGCACTGGTAACGGTAGCGAGTTCTGCGATAACGTAATGGAATCGTTAGTACTCGTATCAGGCATGTGCCATAAAAGGTGTGTACTATAAACCGCAAACACAAGGCGCAAATGAAACGCGCCACAGTAGACTTAAGATCTTTTTACGTACTGCATTAACGAATGATGCAGATGATTGGCCGTACCACATTAAGTGGGTACAAACACGGATGAACGAGTGCGCTGATCCGGTTACAGGAACAACACCCGCTCACTATTTTCGTGGCAGATATAGTGAGATATAGCGAGTTGCAAATACCCTTCAACAAGGACGAACCTGATCACCATGAGTTACTATGGTTAGAGAAGGTACAACGCATACACAACGTTGTATATCCTTGCTTGCGATAGACACGTAATGTAGCCTTATTAAAAAGGCAAAATAGATGGAATGCTACCAAAAAGATAGCAGAGTATCAGGTTGGAGACAGAGTTGACATCCGTCAACGTAATTCCGATGCTACTGTACTAACATCGAAATGGATAGGACCATATATAATCTCTGTAGCCGACATAAAAAGTGGAACCTGTGGGGATAATAACCCCGACGGTTCTAGTGCTTTAAATATATGCACTAGTCGGGTTCCGACTACTGAGATTATTCTCGCAAGAAGACATGATTCTACTGCACCTCTTGGCCGCTCCGAATTCAAAGATATTATATGGAGAACGGATACTATCGTACACGCTTTATAGACGGTACAATCGCTGAGTTAACTTCAGACGCTTTTGACAATCAGGACTATTTAAAGGCATTTAACAGAAAATGGCGTAAACGCCTACATAAGTCACATGCTGAAAAAGATAGCATGTTCCCATCGTCTGAAGGCACGGAAATTAAAACTTAACAGCATTTATCCCGAACTTTACTGCTCATCCGTATGTTCCAAAACCATTGAAGCGTAAGAAACGTCCAGTCGACCACCACGGACCTACTGGACCTAAACCCAAAACTCACAGGGTAACCGAGAACGCTTAACTTCTCCGCCTGAGAAACATTAACTATACGTTATGCTACTTAATGTTTTCGACCCGTTTTCCATTCTCGCTTTTTGACCCATAATCAGCTTGAGTGAGTAACTTGCTTCTCCTGGGTCTCAAAGCTGGGTCAACTCGAACGATCCATTGATGATCTCTGAGCCATAACGTATCGGTAGCACTTCTGTTGTCCCCAGGCGAGGAGTGCGTACCGCTTTATCTGCCAAATATATAAATGATTCGCTGGGTGCTGGTGTAATTGGTCGTCCTAAGAGGTCTGCGGATGCTCGTGCAATGCAACTACGGTTCGCACCTGTTTCTATCAACGCTCGGAATGTACGACCTTTCACCTGCAATTGTATATAGACACGGTTGTCGGAGGACAGCAGTGGGTCTTTTATTGCCATCACTGTCTTCAATGGATGCGTGAACATAAATCTAAAACCCTAAACCCTAAAACCCTGAGGTCTCAGTGTTGCTCTGTTATCGGAGTCCATTGGGGCTGCGATGTGTCCGTTTGTGTATCCGCGGCCTGCTTTTAGGATAAATGCCAGCACAATGCTCTAGCTCTCTGAGGATAAATGCCAGCACAATGCTCTAGCTCTCTGAGGATAAATGCCAGCCCTCTAGCTCTCTGAGGTTAAATACTAGTTCGAAACGCCGGAGAGACCTGTTATAGTTAGAAGAGAATTTTGTTAATAGATATGATTTTATGTTACGTGTACTTACCGTTTAGTTACCAACTCGAGTGGTGAAAAAATTAGCGAGCCCTCTAGATCTCTGAGGTTAAATGCCAGCACAATGCTCTAGCTCTCTGAGGATGAATGCCAGCACAATGCTCTAGCTCTCTGAGGATAAATGCAAGTACAATGCTCTAGCTATCTGAGGATAAATGCCAGCACTTAACCGCTTTCAGGGCATTCCTTCAATCTTTTAAGCTCGCACACTTGTGGTGTTTCAGCTTGGGGAGGCTGTAGTCAGGAAGTCCCTGATAGTGGAAACATAGCCGAACCCTCTAGCTCTCTGAGGTTAAATGCTAGCACAATGCTCTAACTCTCTGAGGATAAATACCAGCACAATGCTTTAGCTCTCTGAGAATAAATGCCAGCACTTAACCGCTTTCAGGGCATTCCTTCAATCTTTTAAGCTGGCACAATTGTGGTGTTTCAGCTTGGGGAGGTTGTAGTCAGGAAGTCCCTGATAGTGTTTATTTAGGATTAGGGGTTATTTGATATTTGGGCTTTTATTAGAGACTACATTTTGATCTGAGTTTATCCAATCATGTTAAAACTGATTAACGGAAAACACTTGACCAAAATGATAGTCACAGGATATAGTTCAATAGATGAACAACGTCTCCCCTTGTACAGGGGGAGTACGTTGAGATACAGTTATCCTCGACTACTTACTACACAGTTATCCTCGACTACTTACTACATTTTTAACTGACTTAGATGTTGTACACTAATTAAGCTTATCCTAGATAGGAAAAGAAGATAATAGCACCGAGAGTCCACAGATAGAAGTAGAAAATTTTATGACAAAGAAGAAACAGCAGTAGTGCTTCAGAACATGAAATGACGGAGGGAACCGTAAAAAAAACAGTGGCAGGCGAGCCGTGTGGGTCAACACAACCGTAGAATACAATCTCATGTACATCGACAGGTAGACAGGTTAGATGAGAGAGGAAGACGACTAGAGGACATAGAAGTTAACAGTCAGGAGACCCTAAGGACGTCAAAGATAGATAATACAACGGATAATCGCTACAGAGAAAATGTTGTGTGGGAACAAGAGAATAGGAATCCGACGATCACATTGACATGGACTCTGCGGACCATGCCGCGACAAGAGGAGCGCACGGAGCCATGGGCATCGATACCGGAACGAGAGTCGACTCAAATCAAGTAGGATATCCAGAAGAATAAGGAGGATTTGGACGAACTGTAGACGGTATTAGAAGGTCAAGGAAAACAAAAGGAAGTCAGGTAGGTGTATATGTTTGAGCATCGCCATGGCAACGAGCACGAAGTACACGAGTGTATAGGCATCCAAAAGGTACGTAAGAAATCGGGTACACGAATAAGAGAGAGAGGCATGATATGGGATAGATTTTAGGGTTTTAGGGTTTAGGGTTTTAGGGTTTAGGGTTTAACTTAAGTAACCATGTGTAAACTAACTAGGTTATTAGTAGAAGACATAGGTTTGCAAAGAAATGACATGCACACATAGACACTAAAGGAAGATGCACATACAATGACAGTCATACAGCAAGTTCGGGTACATAAGATAAAGGATACAAACAAAATAGGAGTGGCACGACGCTACATAGAACGATAGGGTGTGTGTACACAGTACTAAATTGAGTACACGAGGTAGTGAGTATTGTAAATGTGCATATGAATAGTCCGACCAAATTCGTCGATTTCAATGTGAATATGAATATACCGTATGAGTTACGGTAGACAAGTGTGGTGTGAGAACGTGCAGCACCAAGACACAGCGACGACGAGGATAGGCAGCAATCTAGCCAACTAACTAGGGTCAGAGCCAAAAGTGAAACGGGTGAACATGGGTAGCAAAAAGACATGTGTACGGAAAGATAGAGCAAGAACGTGATTAGTAAAGAACCCACAAAACGAGTAATGGCATGGGTTTCGAGAGTACGGAGTTGGTCGAAAGGAGTAAAGAGCAGCCGCAAGGATAACCGGGTAGTTTGGAGCACGAGGTTCAAGTGTGGACGATGTTAGTGCAACAAGACCAAGGCAGGGGTACAAAACATATTGATGGGAGAACGGTTAATGGGACTTCGAGTAATTTGTAGGCGTGAGATGCACAGTTGAATGCCTATTTAAGTCAGAAGGAAAAGAAGTTGAAACAGATTGCCATCAATAGACAAACATAAGTTTACTTCAACCATGGCTAACGTTCGACAGAGTCGTCGGCAGCAACAGCTATCCCCAGAACAACGTGAACGGGATGACATCCTATAACCTCAGCAACATTATGGAGCACGACACTAAAGGGGCATTGCAAGAAGCCCTTAAGAATGCGCAGATTTCGGGTCTCGACGACGCATCGAGTCTTCGTTGGTTTTATAAGGTGTTTTAGGGGTTTAGAGTTTAACCCTAAGCCACTTTAAAGCCGAACAATCTACACATGATTATATAAAATCTAATCACCAACGTTTAATAAAAGACAACAGAACTCCAAATAACACATATCTGTTCACACAAGACTCAGGCTACGGTGGACCCCACATTTCGCAAATTAGCAAAGGGACACCAGAAACTTAGTAATTTTCCAGTGATGGAACAGATGACATACCTTCTGGAAAATCGTCGCCGGGCACACGACTGATTGAGTGTCTTGCTGAAAAACATTTGGTAGTGTTTCTTGCCCTCCACCCACTGGAACAGCCCCCCCCCCCCCCCCCAATCCGTAGTCACTTGCGTCTGTCTCGAGGTTGAGGGGGACGTCATCCACCGGGAAGTGTAGTGCGACCGCGTTGACAATCGCGTCCTTCATCACTGACCACGCGTCCGCATGGCGTTGTTCCCACCAATCCCAATCCGTAGTCACTTGCGTCTGTCTCGAGGTTGAGGGGGACGTCATCCACCGGGAAGTGTAGTGCGACCGCGTTGACAATCGCGTCCTTCATCACTGTCCACGCGTCCGCATGGCGTTGTTCCCACCAATCTTCGATCAGTTCATTCGGCTTCAGCTTGCAAAACTCCCGTAGAGGGGCTACCACGTGTGCGAAATTGGGTAGGTGTTCGTGCAAGAAGTTAGCTAACCCCAATGCGGAGGCAATGTCCTTGTATCGCTGAGGTGTTGGCCAGTCGAGGAGTTTAGCCTGTTTCTCAAAGTCAACGTCAATACCTGCAGCTGAAACCTTCTTGCCTAGTATCATAACCTCTGCAACTGCAAAGTGACACTTCGCTGGATTCTGTTTTAACCTGTGGTACGTCAATCTTCTGATCACCTCCTTCACTGTAGCGATGTGCTCTTCATAATCGTCACTGGCAATCACAATATCAACAATGTAGTGGTGGACTGGTAGTCCATCTAGTATCGTACTGAGTGTCCGTTGGAATTGTTGCGACAATACGTGTAACCCGAAAGGTGCCGATGTAAACGAGTACTGGTATCGATCGTGTGTGAAACTAAATAGGTCTCTAGAATCCGGGTGTATCGGTAGTCTATGATATGCTGCTGATATATCGAGTGTGGTATAGTACTTCCTGCTCTTCAGTCGTGAAATGATCTCATTCACCTTCGGTATCAAGAACTGGTCTCCTGGAAATAGTGCGTTGACCGCTCGCATGTCCAGACATATCCGTAACTTCTTTACATTACCCTCACTATCAAACGTTGGAACTACGAGTAAGGGAATATTAACCGCCGTGAGAGTGGTCCGCTTCGTAATCACTAGATCCTTCAATCACTTCTGTACTTGTTCATCGACATACGGTAACCATCGCTCGGATATAAAGTTGCGTGTCGACCGTCTCACTCCTAGCCTGCTCGCGTGTGACCGGTATTGCCACTTCACTCCCCTCTAAGCGGCAACGTGCATTGTCTGCAATGTCGGCGTTCGCTTCCAACACTGCGGCTAGCCTTATCCGTACTCGGTTGTTCATTTATTAGAAATTGTATAATTAGTGACTCTAAATGTGAGTCATAAGTCATGTGCTGTAATAGTCAGCAAAAACCAAGAATATCAGATTATTCTGATAAACTGTAAAAAAAACTATACTAACTAAAATAAAGAACTAAAACCTAAGTACTTGTATTCTGACCACAACCCCCCCAAACTGAAGCACTGACCGAAAAACAGTGTGCCAGTTTTAGAGATCGTGAGGAACACCCAAGTAACTTAGTTGCTGGCATTTATCCTCTGAGAGCTAGAGCAGTGTGCTGGCAGTTATCCTCTGGGAGCTAGAGCAGTGTACTGGCATTTAACCTCTGAGAGCTAGAGGGGTCGACGATTACGGTTCGAGCGCACTGTCCTACCGAGTAGGCATATCTGAAGATAAAAATTTAGATTTGGGCACGTTGGCGTTTACGTGTTCGTGTCTGCGAGGCTTTGTGGTAGGCCGCGATATCGTTGGCATCATCAAAAGCTTCCGATGTTTCCCACGTTGGATCGCCTTCACGCCATCGCACCAAGTATTCCAATTTCCCTGTTTCATCATTAGTACGGTGTGTAATAATGTGGCGAAACTCAACACCTCCTTCTGTCCACAATTCGTCGTTAAGTGGTGGGACTGTGCACCTATGCACTAACCGGAGGAGTTCCATCCGTACTGGTTTGTGATTGAATTATGGAGGGGCGGATCCGTCTTTATTCGCTAACTCATATCGTTGTCCGATCCTGGCCTTCACCACATACGGCCCAAACAGTGGCCGCATTGCCTTAGTCGTTCTACCCTCCGATCGTACCATAACCACATCGCCTTCGTCGAAATGGACCAAGTCATGAGCGTGCAGGCGGTCAAATGTCTTCGTAAGTTTGCCTGTATACTTCTTGATAATGTGGTGGAGAGTCGGCAGTATGGTATCCTGCAACTGGTCTAACCGTTGTGCCCAGGTGTCGTTCGTCTTCGGCTGGGTATCCGGTAAGTCCTCAGTGAAGTCGGCAAATGGTACATGACGGCGGCCAAAAGATACACTGAACGGCGCGCTCTTGTGACGTCGGGATATCCGAAGGTTCTGATAGAGCATCGTAAACGGAAAGCGTTCGTCCCATCCTAGAGAAACTGCCTCGCAGTATTGTCGAATGGAACGTGTAATCTACTTATGACGGCGTTCAGCAGCACCCAGTACTTGGGGTCGATATGGCGGTGACACCTTGTGTAGCAGACCCACTTCTTGGACCAGTAGCTCCACTATCTTGTTAGTGAATTCATTCCCCATGTCCGTCTGGATCATACGTGGGAAACCATGCTTGCCAAAAACTTATATTAGTGTCTGTGCTATCGTCTCCTTCGTCTTGTCCGGTGTCGCTCGAAGGATTGAGTAGCCTCTAGCAATGTCCAGGACGTGAAGTACATAATTGTACTTTCGTCTGGACTCAAGTGGCATCGGGATATAGTCGACTTGAATATGGTCTCACGGGTAGCGCGCGTCAATGCTAATCATCGGGTGGAAACCTTTACGAAAAACCCTAAACCCTGTCCCAAACATGTAGCGCTCTGCCGTTTGACTTCCGTTGCCAATTCAAGTGCGCCCGGCCACACATGACCGTTCTGACGGAGTTGTTGAACTGTATCAGCCGCACCATGATGTCCTTGTTCGTGGTGCGCTTGTGTGAGTCGCGTACGGCGTTGTTGTTCTTCTGGCGTCGCCCGCTCAAATGCCGGTTGACCTTCTGCATTCGCCGTTGCCACCGAGATCTCTCGCGAGGTATCTAAACACATTACGTACGCTATGTGTTTTGGTTCTGTATGCCCAAGTCGCTGTGTGAAAACAGCGGGTCCGGTTTGAACCCGTTAGGGGGTCCCACTCGTGCAATCACTGTGTGTCCCCATGACGTCGTGCCACAGGCATACTTAGCGTACTTGAGGAACGTGTGTGGCGTTCGTGGGACCAGTACTGGTTCTGATTGCCACAACTGTTTGAACAGGTCAAACCATGGTGCCCTTGGTACCCATGGCAGACACACCGTTGCCCTCGCACCATCGGTCCTTATCTTGCGTAACATTCTATGTATCTTCTCCCATGGTGGGTTCATCCATTCATCGACTGTCGACCAGTCGTGGGCTAACGCCCCTTCCCCATCGTCTTTAGTCCAAAATCGAGGAAGCTGAGCGTTAGACGGGTCCGCAAATGCATCTGTATTGTTCGGACCGAAGTGTTGTTGCACTTGTTCAAAGTAACTAGGGAATAACTGCCAACAGTCTGTGTACAGTATTTCAGGCTCGTCCTGCTCCGCTGTCCCCTCATGTACTCTGCTCAACATGTCCGGAAACACGTTTGTCTCTCCTGGTATATGTGATATGGCAAAGTTGAACGGTGCTATAGTATGGTGCCATCTCTGGAGCATCGGATTAAGCTTGAGCTGTATATTCATATACACCAGGGCCTTGTGGTCCGTAAAGACTGCAAACCGTTGCCCATCCAAATGTTCCCTAAAATATGTCAGCCCGTACACCA
The DNA here is from genome assembly GCF_001186125.1 of Sphaeroforma arctica JP610. Classification (NCBI taxonomy): domain Eukaryota; class Ichthyosporea; order Ichthyophonida; genus Sphaeroforma; species Sphaeroforma arctica. The sequence continues at coordinate 43,592 of NW_014040422.1, read as the reverse complement.
AGGCTAGTAACTTCTTCATTGGTGTAGCGTAGTTCTGTTGCGCATGGTTCAGAGTCTTGCTAAAGAACATTAAATATTGTTTCTTCCCGTCGACCCATTGTAATAACGCTCCCCCCAAACCGTAATCGCTAGCGTCGGTTTCCAAGCTCAAGGGTATACCTTCGACCGGAAAGTGCAACGCCACTGCATTGACAACTGCATCCTTCATCGCTTGCCACGTCTGTGTATGTCTTTCCTCCCAACGATCGCAAAAAAAAGTCGCGCAAAGGTGCAACCGTGTTCGCGAAGCTGGAGAGATGTTCACGAAGATGATTCGCCAATCCTATGGCAGAGGCTATGTCTTTGTGCCGTAGTGGGGTAGGCCAGTCGATAAGCTTGGTCTGCTTCTCATGATCAATATATATGCCTTGTGCCGACACCTTCTTCCCTAGGATCATCACTTCGGGAATAGCAAAGTAGCACTTGGCGAGGTTGAGCTTAAAACTGTGGTATGTTAAACGTTGAATCACCTTCTTCACCGTTCGAATATGTTCGTCATAGTCGTTGCTGGTAATAGCTATATTGTCGATATAGTGGTGGACCGGCAAGCCGTCCAGTATTGTGCTCAAGGTTTGCTGGAACTGTTGCGTGAGCACATGGAGTCCAAACGGCGCCTATGTAAACGAGTACTGATTACGCTCGTGTGTAAAGCTAAACAGATATTGTGAATCGGGATGGATCGGTAGCCTACGATATGCCGCCGATATATCCAGCGTAGTGTAGTACTTCTCACTCTTGAGGCGAGAGATAAGTTCGTTGACCTTGGGAATCAAGAACTGGTCGCCCGGAATAAGCGCGTTGACAGCACGCATATCTAAACATACGCGTACCTTCTTCACGTTCCCTTCTGCATCAAACGTCGGGACCGCAAGGAGCGGGAGGTTAACAGTCGTCGGTATCGTCCGCTTCGTGATCACCAAATCCGCCAACCACTTCTTTATCTGCTCGTCCACGAATGGTAGCCACCGGTCGGATACAAAGTTACGCGTTGATCTGCGCATGTGCATCGCCTGTTCGCGTGTTACCGGAATGGTAACTTCGCTCCCTTCCAGACGACATCGCGCCTTGTCAGCAATCTGCGCGTTCGCCTCTAAATCCTGTGCCAGCCGTTGACGTGCATCGGCGGGTTCCGTCGTGTTCGTTGCCTGTCGTCGTGGGATGGGTTCGAGGAGCTCATCGAGTTCTGTGGGGTCTATTGGTGCAAGTGGAGATTGGATGTCGCCTATGTATAGAACCAAGCCTTTCAACATATCTTGTCCCACTATGATGTCTATTCCTGCCTGTCGTCGTGGGATGGGTTCGAGGAGCTCATCGAGTTCTGTGAGGTCTATTGGTGCAAGTGGAGATTGGATGCCGCCTATGTATAGAACCAAGCCTTTCAACATATCTTGTCCCACTATGATGTCTATTCCTGCCGGTAAATTCATCAATTCCAGTGACCCGTCGATAATCTTGGTCCCATACCGAATGGGTACCACTTCCGTCGTCCCCAGTCGAGGAGTTCGAACCGCCTTGTCAGCTAAATATATGAATGACCAAGGTGGTGCTGGAGATATTGGGCGGCCGAGGAGGTCTGCGGATGTCTGTGAGATACAACTTCTGTTTGCTCCCGTGTCTATCAATGCTTTGAACGTACGTCCATTAACTTGCACTTGAATATAAGCTCGGTTATCAGAATACAGTAATGAGTCCTGTATCGCCATCACTTCCCTAATAGTATTAACAAATGTGAAGCTCATATCCGACTCAGACACCCTCACATCTCATGCTTGATCGGTAACAGTCTCCCATACACCGTGGTCCTGATCTGGTTCCAGTATCGTGTGCTCGAAGTCTTCCGTGAGTATCGTGTTGATGTGTACCTCTGTAGCTGCTGATGGTGGTACAAAACTGTCGTCGTTTGTAATCGCGTTCACCTGTACTTGCGGAGTCGGGCGTGTAGTGACCAAGTCTTTGCCCGGGTTGTTGGGCTGTCCCTGTCCTAAGGTTGGAGCTGCGGACGGTCTGTGTGCCGGTTGTGTGTTTCGTGATATGCGGTTGGTGTCATACGGCCGCGCCCTGCCGTCCGTTCCCCCTGGGGGCGACGCTCGGAAATGGTGACATCACGAATTATGACGTGAACCTGGCGGTGATTGTGCCTGACATCCAGCGCACGTTGTAGGTAATGTCGGCTGGGGTCGCTGTGACCAGTTCTGTGACTGTCGTTGAACCGTTTGCGGGTTAGGGCGGCTATTGGTGTAGTCACGAGCCCCATTACTTGGTGGACCTTCGCGATTATTACGGTACTGGAGTCGCGCCGCAGTGCGCTGCTGTGCGTCCTGAATGTCGGGACTCAACAACTGTAGAAGCTCGCGAGTCTTCATTAACTGCCATTTGGGATGCAATTGTAGAGTGTGTTCATACGTACGGCCGTTGAGAGCTTCCTCCAACAGTTGAACAATGCAGTGGTTTAATAAATTCTGTTGGAAATCTGCATCCGTCTGGCATCGTTCACGTGCCCTCCTGTGGTTCTCCATGAGCTGTGTCATTTGTTCCATAATAGGGGTGTGCATGTTGCGGTTGTGGCTCCTGGCAAGCTTACGAAACGCGGTATCAACAGTGGCTTGAGTCTCGTGCGAGCAAGTCTGTTCGATTTGTAGTTGTGGCGTCCACATCTTCAATCGTTCAGAGTTGTCACGTATGTAAACCAATGTTGACTTCTCAGCCTTAAAGTAAGATAATACCTTGTGGAACCATGTAAGGCTCCAACTCTCATCTAACCCTGCGATTTGCGCGTTTTTAAAAGCCTCCAATAGAGCCCCCTTCGTGTCCCGTTCCATTATGTCGTGGAGGTGGTATCTATTCGAGGGCCAATTGGGCCATGTACGAGGTGATGGTACCGGACGCTTTTCCACTGGACGGGACTCTAGCGTGGCTCGAAGCCTTTCTATCGCTCCCCTAAGAGCTTCAGCTCGAATTATCCTCTATTGCTTGGCATAACTCGTCGCTCAAGTGTAGTATACGTGCGTGTAGCACCTGTCGACTTTTCTCAATACTCGCCGGTGTGGGTGGATATATGAGCGACGTCGTCTCCGCTCGCTTAGGCGTCTGTACATGCTCACTGGTTGCTGCCCTCTCGAACGATTGTCGCTGTTGTTGTTGGCGCTTAGTCCCTCGACGGTCTATGTCGTCTTCCTCCC
>NW_014040422.1:24736-40354 GCF_001186125.1 Sphaeroforma arctica JP610 | reverse complement strand
TTCCGTGCCCTTCACTACGTTCCTTTTCAGAGGTGTGCATTTGTACATGAATCCTGCTCATGCCTTCAGCAGACTATGGTGCCGTATATCCTTCGATGAAATACTTGTCGGGGTTCACCCTACACTCCTTGGGTGCTACTCCAACCTCCTAGCGGAGTCACATCCTTCTTCGGCGACATACTTTTGCTCCTTAGAGAGCTCCACCGCTCTCGCTTTACTCACCTTCCTTTGCTAATCTCACTCCCTTGTGCAGCTGCATGTGCCGTTGCGGTAATCGGTATGTAACTGCCTATTGTCGGCCTGTCGTGCCCTACGGACCCCTCTGTTTACCTCTAGATCCTGCTTGGTACTTTCTTTCGAGCATCTCTAACACAAAGTTTTGCTTAGACAAGTAGTTCCTAGTGCCTCTGTGGATTCTAACTGTGCATTATACAATTCTTACCTCGACATCCCCTAGTTTACCAGATATCATCCTTGTCTATGTACTGTAACTTCTAAGGTGGTTCTTTGATTTACAGTAAGACTCAAATTGTACTATTAGTCCGTATCGTTCCAAGAGCCTATTGCTAACCTCTTTGTTCAATGTACCTGGGTACCATTTAAATATGTACATACTCTCTTCCCCTTCGATCTCTCAATTTCGTCAAGAAGAATCTCTCATACCACGTTAGTAACGCACTATGCTTATGATATCATGATATACATCTATAATTGTTTACGCTGACTTGTTCTTTGTGTCCTTACTTGCTTTCTAACCTTCGTTTTAGTCTCTTTCAGTATTTTCTAACTGGGACATTGCGAACTACCTAACTCTTCCTTTTGTCTATGCCTAGAGGAAGGGCGTATTTCTTGTAGCATTATATATACTTGCCCCATCTACCGTAGGAGCAACATTCCTAATTCTATTCCCGATTGCTTCTATGCATACAACCCCTTAGATCTTACTCTCTATATACACTGGTTCCATTTCTCTAATGCAATTTCTACTGAGCATCCTCTAACAAAAAAAATAATTACAGAATAGGGTTCTAACTCGATATCTAACCCACAATTTCATCCATACTATTTGTTTCTACAACATATAATCACCAAACTACTTTGTACCATCGTTTCTACTTAACTGATCGTCTGGCTGGACCCTCGTCTTGGCCGTTTGGCCCTTCGTGTCCTGCTCATTTCGTTCTTGTACTTCAGATGTCTGTTCCAGATTCGATTGCTTCTTGGGTTCGGTCGTGGGCTCCTTGGGTTCGGTCGTATTGTCGTTGTTTGCCCCCGTTCTTGGAGCCACAGTAAAGTTAGATACCTGTCTAGGAAGCCTGAAACGTTCGAGCTGTCTAGCCATACTGATTCTATTGAGCCTGAAGGGTCCATTGTTCACTTCAGATTCCTTTTGCTGATTCCATCGGTCGTGCTGATCGTTCGGTCTCGGCGTTTCTTCCTCATCGCTGCCACTACTCGACATCAATGATGGCCTTGTGGCACTAGCGTCACTACTTGTGTACCCACTATCGTCTTCTACCGCGGGTAGATTCTGAAAGATTTTGTCATTTTGTCGCGCCATCTTACTTCCGCTATTATAACAATCGGTGTTCTCTTTCTTCGTTCGTCGTATTCCTGTAGAAAAATGTAATAAATTTCATTCAATTATTATAAAGTAGCCTATTTCCTAATTATTAATAAACTCACAACTTCCATGGTAAGTTAAAAATGTGGTAAACGAACTCTTAAATAACTGTATCGCAACATTCTCCCTCCGTAGAGAGGGAGACGTTGTTCATTTATTAGTAATTGTAAAATTAGTGACTCTTAAAGTGAGTCATAAGTCATGTGCTGTAATAGTCAGCAAAAACCAAGTTTATTAGATTATTCTGATAAACTGTTAAAAACTATAATAACGAAAATAAACAACTAAAACCTAAGTACTTGTATTCTGACCACAACTTATTTGATGTCTATGAGCAAGTTTGCCATGACTCTCTGAAATTGTACTGTGAGTGAGTGTAGGCCAAACGGCGCTGGCTTGAATGAGTATTGCGCTCCTCTCCACAAGAATGTGAAGAAATGTTGGCTTGCTTCGTCTACAAAAGAGTGGCAAAAATCTCCGTGAGATCTAGCTATGAGAAGGATTCCTTGTAGTTGTGTAATACCTCGTTTATTTTTGGCAGCACGAATTATCTTGTTCATGTTGGTAATTGATCTCGCGTAAGTCTTAACATGTTCTTACTTTCTTGAGGAGACCTGTTTGTTCATGTTCCCCTGTTGATAATAAGCATAATTGTACTGTTGTAGTCAGGAAGTCCCTGATAGGGTTTATTTAGGATTATGGTTTATTTGATATTTGAGTTTTATTAAAGACTACATTTTGAACTGGGTTTATCCAATCAGGTTAAAACTGATTAACGGAAAATACATGACCAAAATGATAGTCGCAGGATTTAGTTCAATAAATGAACAACGTCTCCCCTTGACGAGGGGAGTACGTTGAGATACAGTTATCCTCAACTACTTACTACATTTTTAACTGACTTAGATGTTGTACATTAATTGAGCTTATCCTACATAGGAAAAGAAGATAATAGGAACGAGAGGTCCACAGATAGAAGTAGAATTATTTTTTTATGACACAAAGAAGAGAGAAAGTCCTAGGCATCAGTAGACATCAGCAACTGAAATGAAGATTTCCAACACGACCGAACCATTGTTAAATGACACGGATAGTGGATTTATTAGTAGCGATACAAGCGATAGCATGCCCGCACTTCTACTAAACAGCAGTAGTGCTTCAGAACATGAAATGACGGAGGGAACCGTAAGAATACAGGGGCAGGCGAGCCGTGTGGGTCAACACAACCGTAGAATACAATCTCATGTACATCGACAGGTAGACAGGTTAGATGAGAGGGGAAGACGACTAGAGGACATAGAAGTTAGCAGTCAGGAGACCCAAAGGACATCAACGATAGATAACACAACGGAGAATCGATTCAGAGAAAATGTTGTGTGGGAACAAGAGAATAGGAATCCGACGACCACATTGACATGGACTCTGCGGACCATGCCGCGACAAGAGGAGCGCACGGAGCCATGGGCATCGATACCGGAACGAGAGTCGACTCAAATCAAGAAGGATATCCAGAAGAATAAGGAGGATTTGGACGAACTGTAGACGGTATTAGAGGGTCAAGGAAAACAAAAAAAAGTCAGGTAGGTGTATACGTTTGAGCATCGCCATGGCAACGAGCACGAAGTACACGTGTGTACAGGCCTCCAAAAGGTACGTAAGAAATCGGGTACAGGAATAAGAGAGAGAGGCATGATATGGGATAGATACTTAAGTAATCATGTGTAAACTAACTAGGTTATTAGTAGAAGACATATGTTTGCAAAGAAATGACATGCACACGTATACACTAAAGGAAGATGCACATGCAATGACAGTCATACAGCAAGTTCGGGTACATAAGATAAAAGATACAAAAACAATAGGAGTGGCACGACGCTACATAGAACGATAGGGTGTGTGTACACAGTACTAAATTGAGTACACGAGGGAGTGAGAATTGTAAATGTGCATATGAATAGTCCGACCAAATTCGTCGATTTCAATGTGAATATGAATATACCGTATGAGTTACGGTAGACAAGTGTGGTGTGAGAACGTGCAGCACCAAGACACAGCGACGACGAGGATAGGCAGCAATCTAGCCAACTAACTAGGGTCAGAGCCAAAAGTGAAACGGGTGAACGTGGGTAGCAAAAAAAAACATGTGTACGGAACGATAGAGCAAGAACATGAGTAGTAAAGAACCCACAAAACGAGTAATGGCATGGGTTTCGAGAGTACGGAGTTGGTCGGAAGGAGTAAAGAGCAGCCGCAAGGATAACCGGGGTAGTTTGGAGCACGAGGTTCAAGTGTGGACGATGTTAGTGCAACAAGACCAAGGCAGGGGTACAAAAACATATTGATGAGAGAACGGTTAATGGGACTTCGAGTGATTTGTAGGCGTGAGATGAACAGTCGAATGCCTATTTAAGTCAGAAGAAAAAGAAGTTGAAACAGATTGCTATCAATAGACAAACACAAGTTTACTTCAACCATGGCTAACGTTCGACAGAGTCGTCGGCAGCAACAGCTATCCCCAGAACAACGTGAACGGGATGACATCCATCAACGTGGCTTCCTAAGCGGATGGAGAAGTGTCGGAGGACTTAGAGTCAGAACGTTGAACTAACCAAACAATACTCCAGTGGACACTAACAGCACAACAACAACGCGACGGGCTAGACTAAACGACGTATCCCCGAACTAATGAGAACACCACATTCGACGTCGCAGGCTCACTACCAGGAGGGGACAACTCCTCGAGAGGCATGAACGGTGTTTGCGTCGACTGTGACGAGGGAACACACCTTCATCATCGGACAACATCGAGTTCCGCATTAGAGGAGCCGACAATGTCCGTCATGGGTTAGGGGACACATCGTCGGATCAGGACGAAAGCGATACACAACAGGAAACGATATCTCGTCAAAAGGTTGCAAAGAAACAACGTAGAGCTACACAGAACCCTCACGGGAGGGAGGCACTGGATAGTCGACGTGACAATATGGACACATCTTTATAAGCACAACGTCAGAGGCAACATTTTGTACGAGAAGCTATGAATGACAGTCTACCGTCACACAGGATGCTTGAACGCACACCGTCGAGTCAAGCCACGTCATCGGAGAAGCGTTGATGCTTGGCTCAGCAGGCCACACCTCATACACCAGACAGAATAGCGGCGGACCGCCAAGCCTTGCACGCGCGTATGCTCAAATTGTCGGAGGATTTATGTAGTGCAATGGAAGCCAACAACTTGCCACGAGCGGAGGCACTAAGAGGTGTACTCGAGACATTAAGAGCAACCCATGACTCACGACCGGCGAACAAACAGGAACCACGAAAACCACGTAGTTGGCCGGAGTGGCCCTCGAACTGGTATAACCTCAGCAACATTATGGAGCGCGACACTCAAGGGGCATTGCGAGAAGCCCGTAAGAATGCGCAGATTTCGGGTCTTGACGAAGCATAGAGTCTTCGTTGGTTTTATAAAGTGATAAGCCAATTTGAAGCAAAAATAATCTACCTAAAAACCCTAAACCCTATATAAAATCTAATCACCAACGTTTAGTTGCATGGACACCAGAGTTCCAAATAACACAAATCGACCTCATATTTCGCAAATTAAAAAAAGGACACCAGAAACTCAGTCGTTCGTCCCATGGTTGAGGTACTGCCTCACATACGATGCGTATCGAACGTGTTATCTCCTTGTGCCGACGCTCCATTGCCCCCAGCACCTGTGATCTGTAAGGTGGTGATACTTTGTGAAGTATACCCACTGCCTTGACAATGAGGGCGACCATGTTGTTCGTAAACTCATTACCCTGATCTGTCTTTAACTTGCGAGAGAAGCCACGTTTGCCAAAGATAGACAACAACATCTGCGCGGTGGTTTCCTTAGTCTTATCGGGTGTAGCACGTAAGATCGAATAGCCGGAAGCCACATCTAATACACGGAGGACAAATTTATTCTGTCTTGTGGACGTTACCGGCATTGGATTATAGTCCACCTGAATGTGATCCCAAGGGTACTTTGCATCAATTCTATCATCAGATGGAAGCCTTTACGTAGAGTATCCTGGCCCAAACACTGTACACACTGCCGTTTAATTTCGGTAGCCAGTTCTAATGCCCCCGGCCAGACATGGCCGTTCTTTTGTAACTGTTGGACAGTATCGGCAGCGCCGTGGTGGCCTTGCTCATGCTGTGCCTGTATGAGGTGTGTACGTCGTTGTTGTTCCATCGGTGTGGCATTCGCAAAGGTCGGTTGTGCTCCCTCACTAGATAACGCTAAGGAAATCTCTCGTGTCGTATCCAAAAACTGATGGTATGGTGTGTGTCGAGGTTCGGCATAGCCCAATCTTTGTGTAAAGCTCTCGGCGAGCTGGAAACCTGACGGCGGCCCCACTCGTTCAACGACCGTATGTCCCCACGTCGTCTTTCCACAGGCATACTTCGCGTACTTTCGAAATGTATACGGGGTCCGGGGTACTAACATTGGCTCGATGTGTAATAAAGATTTGAAAATGTCAAACCATGATACGCGAGGTGTCCAAGGTAAGCACTCCGTCGCTGTAGCCCCATCCGCTTTGATCTTCCGAAGCATGCGATGTATCAACCTCCACGGCGGATTCATCCATCTGTCAACGAACGCCCAGTTATGATCAAATGCACCGTCGCGCTCGTTCTTTGTCCAAAACCTAGGAAGCTGTGCGTTATGAGGTGCTGCGAACACGTCTATGTTGCTGTGTTCAAAGATACGCTGTGCTTGTTCGAAGTAGCTGGGAAAGAGAGACTACAGTAGTAGACGTATTTCTATATACGTTAATAACGTTTTACGTCGTCAGCCCGAGAGTAATTTGGGACTTGTTCTCAATTAATATAAGTATAGGTGGGTCAGCCCGAGAGAACGTAAAAGTAATTTGAGACTTCTTCTCAGATTATTCTATTTATAGAATACAAACCACCGGCTAACCGAGAGCCGAGGTCCGAGACTGAGTGTAGTAACAGAAAATATGATATATTTATTTCTAGAAAATATGTCCGGGTGCTAAAGTGTTCTGCATAAGGTTTTAGGGTTTTTTTGTTCTAGTCTCTAGCACTATGGCTTGTATTTTGGATCTTTTGGTTTTATGTTTTTCCTAGCAATTTCAGGGCGTATTTTCATACTGTTTGGACAGAAATTCCTAAAATATGACAAATTTCCTGGAAAAAAAATGCGAATTTACTACCCTATGAAAACCAGGAACCAAATTGTTCCAGGAAGGTTTGCAGGCCCTAACCTCAAACCGTTTTCCGTTGAAACTTGTTTACGTTAAACTTTTATTTCATATGCGGTCCTTTGTATGCACATAGGTACAACTCGCGGGTCTAAACATTTAAATGTGTACCATGTTCACGATACGAACCAGTCCTATAAAAGAACTTAGGTAGACCCTTCTGATCACATTATAACCGTTATAACGTTTAAAAAATGATCAAATATGCGATTACGTTCAACTTCTATCCGTATCCCCATAACGTTATTAGCCTTGCCCATGATATTGATGTAATGGTGACGATTCTCGAGTCTCGTCACTATCTCGGAATTTTCAGCTGTGATTTTCAGTGATACCGTGAGATCGTAATAGCAATATATAAATACCATAGCGACATAGCCTGCCGAATTATTTACGTACAGTCTTTTTTTCAAAGAGAACAAATACTGTGTGCATGTACTACAAATTTTGTTATAAATATTTAGCAATAGCCCAGTTAAAGTACAAATAGCTAGTAGAGTACTCCTAGTTAATACTAGAACAGATAATCTGTGTTTTTTTCAATAGAATTCTAAAAAACCTTTTTCAAAAGAATGCTCTACTCTAGAAGAGGAGTAGATGGATAGTCCACCAGAGTCGTCTTGTTATTTTATAACTTTATGTACGTTACAGTAATTGAAAAGACTCCTGTCCGTGCGCCTGAGGGCTGAGGAGGTCTGAGGCCTGTGAGGCTGAGCTGACTATTTTTTTGGGAAGTACTATTATTTTGTAGCCAAAGTGTTTGTCTATAAAAAAAAGTTAATACTTTTTCGACAATTCACATACATACGTAGCCCTCTAAATCTTTTTTTTATAAATAGGCATATATAGTGATGTACAAACATACATACACACTTACATTGTTTTTTTAATTTTAATTCTGTACGTAAATAAATAAAAACATAAATATTTCCAAGTAAAAAAGATAGGAAGTATTTAGATACATAGTGAAAAAATAAAGTTGAGTTGACGTCTTTCTATAATAAACTAAAAATATAAAAACAAAAGAACAGGACTCATTTTTTTTACCAAAGAACTAAAATAAAAATATTTTTTCATTCTTCTTGTGAATTTTGAATTTTGCACTTCTTGATTTTCAAATTTGTCCTGCGGACTCGGAGTGCGGACTGCGGAGTCGCGGACAAACGACAAAATAAAACTCAATACTGAATAGATACAGCCTGACGTCTGTACTATGTGGAGGGTAGACTGTAGACTGTAGACTGTAGACAGCAGACCCCTGTATTCCTGTGTAGACACTGTAGACTGTAGTGCGTAGAGTGTAGAGACCAGAGACTAGAGACTCGCACTAGAGACTAGTAGTGTGAGAGTGTAGAGTGAGTAGTCAGTAGACTGTTACTATTAGTACATGTTTAGAGCCTACTACTCTAGAGTAGAGACTAGAGTAGAGAGTCTCTAGTTCTCTATTGAGCACTAAAGTTGCTCTACGATCTTAGAAGTCATCCGGTAGAAGTGAACTGGTCCTCACATCCACATTACTCTATTATTTATACTTCTGGTTTTTACTCCTCTGCCCATTTGGGACTCCAGATAAATAGACACTAGTCCAGTTTTACTGGCATAAAATGTCAAGTAATATTCAATTAATAAAACAGTCTCTCAGGAATAAAGCTTTTATTGGTCTTTATAGGTTATGGGCACTATCTTTTGATCAAAAAGTTGTACCAACTTCATTATATTTGCTATGTCCGACTCAATCTCAGGCGAGAGCCGTAAAATCCGATGGTTCAAACTTCTTTACGATGGATCGAACTATGACAAGTGGTGGGCACATCTCATTGCCAATACAGAATACAAGGACGACATTGAAGGTGTTCTACGTTACAAGCACATCGAACGAGAAATTCTTGCCAAACAACTTAGCACCCCAATTCATCAACGTACGCCCGCTGCTGATACTGCTAAGATCGAAGGCATCATTTGTTTTCGCCGAGAAACCAAGACAAATGGTACCTATCTCTTGGCCAAGTCCCTCTTACTCCGATCACTTTCTGAAGACGTTTTGGATTCTCTCACCGCCAAAGACTCTGTGAAGACCCCTGGGCTCTACTCATCTAACTTTGTCGTCCCTTCGAGAACAACTCCGTCACCATCAACAATTTCATCTCGTTCGACTTTCTGAAATCCTTCTCCCGCACCGACGATGACACACTTCGCACCTGGTGCAAGCGTGTCACCTCAATTGCTACCATGGCCTCTGAAAAAAAAAAACACGATTTCCCCGCTGTTTTTGTTCAAGGCATGTACATCCTCATGATGTCCCCAACCATGATCATATCTCTTCCCTCTTACTTTGTGAATGCCTTTAACGCTGGAACAAGTTCAGCCCCGGGATACACGACGCTCCATTCCCTAAGGTTGCTGCGGCATCCACAACATCTGCTGTGAAGCCCCCTCAGTCTGTTGAATCCATGCTCCAAGGCCTCACTAATTGTATCGACGCCATGGAAGCCTCTCACAGCTTCCCTCGACCTCCGAACCCCTGCTTTGTGTGTTTCCAAAGCGGCCATCGCTCCTCTGCCTGTACCAAGGCATGCGGTCGCAGTGGGTCTAAAAACCACACCGGTACCGATTGTTAGACAGCAGAACTTCACTGTACTATTTGTAAGCGCACGTCTCATGTCCAAAATGTATGTTCAGCTATACGTCTACTCCACGCTGAGCCAATGTTCACAAGGCTACACCCATTCTTAACGATATGCTCCTCATAGATGGTGGTGCGGGCGTAAATCTTCTCCACTCCTCCGCCAAGCATTTACTTACAAACATCGAGACAGGGTCTTTTCCCCTTCTCCTCGCTGACGATACACAGCGTATTATCACTGAACGTGGCGACCTACCCCCACTCAGTAGCACCTACCTCAGTCCCACTGTCCCACAACAGATTGTTTCTCAAAACGGTTTGCAGGACACTGGTTATACTCTCACTTTCCCAACCCGGCAGACTACCTTTATCCTATCTCATGGCCAAAATTCTCTCACGACACTCGCACTCAAGGAGGCTACCGGATATCATATGCGGACATCACGCGCCTTGCAACTTCTCCTCCAGCAGTTCGCGCCTCTACATCTCCTCAGGTTACACCTCTTACGACAGCTGCTCCTCCCCCCCAGACATCACACACTTTTCTTGCCACCTCCTTTCCCCGGTTGGCACTCTTCACTCTTCTACGTGTAGCCCCCCTTTTCCTTTGTTGCCACTCCCAACCCTTCCGGTTCATGTCTCTGGCCCTCCTATTGTTCGCACCTATGACGAGTATCATCGCAACATCGGCCATTTGAGTCACTCTACCACCTTGAAATGGTGGCAAAAGAAGAAATCACGCTCACACACAAGCCTCCCGTAGATGTCAAGACAGAAGAGTGGATGCTCAATAAGCACGATTTAACTACAGCCATGTCGTTCCTTAACTACAACCCCACCATCGATCTCTTTGCCTCTAACAAGGCCGCGCTCTTGCCCCGTTTTTGCAGCCCCAGTGTGTAATAAGCCGGACCTCCACAATAGACTCTATGTATAAACGTACTCTTAAGCAGTACGCAAATTATAAACGTACTCTTAATAGTAAGAAGAACTTAAGTTTCCTAAAATTGGTTTTAATGGTATTATTAAATAAACCTTTTCCATTTAACATATCAGATATTTGTATGAGGCCGTTAAAAGGCCTCAGTAAAATACCAAACATAAAAGAGTTGGTCTAGTTCTATTAATAGAGCTTTATTTACTTTCCAATTTTATGTATATCTGAATACTTCGGTAGCGAGATGACTCAACCGAATATAGGTTTCTAGGAACTATTAACGTTACCTAGTTGATCCTCCGATAAGCTAACCAGATGTGCCAGTCTGATGAAGGCTACGTCGGTAATTCTTGATAGTGGCAAGTTATTGGTTAAGACAATAACTAAAGACGTCAAGAGTATTTTTATTTTTATTTCTTTTTTCTAAAGATAAGATTTTATGAGTCTCTCGGATTCGCCCCAGAATAGAGCGACAACGAAACACTAAATAAAATCCCTTCGGCGGAAACAGTACTGAGAGGATTATATATAGGCAATGTCTCAGCCTCACAATCGCTTAGATTATTGCTGTTTTCACGAGGCAAACCTAACTTTATTAACGTCTCATTTCGTTTATTTATATCGATATTTACACGATATAGAATTTAGCTACGCGTTTATTTATTCTAAGGCATTAGTATCCCTTTTATTAGACCGAATCTTACACATTTTAAAGTTAGCGAAAGTATTAATTACTTAGACTACTTAAACGTAAAGGTAAGTTAACTACCACAACATTTTCTTCTTCACTTGTCTAAGCTAGTTGTTAAGAGACAAGCTAGTAGTCATAAGTTAAGATTATAAAAAAGAAAGACAACACTCCTTCTAAGAAGCGTAGAGCTGAAAAGAAGAAGATGGAGAGAGAAGTCGTTAGCGCTGTTGTAGCTATTACTGCTGCACAAGCACCCGACGCCGCTTCCGATGCATCTAAGAGCACGGTAGCCAAAGTACTTGCCTCTGACAATTATAGTCAAAAAGACAATGCTTGAGATAAAGAAGTAACCACTCCGCTTAGGAGACTACTCCATCTGACAGAGCCCGAGGGTCAACTATTGCCTCAACTTCAAAGCTTGCATTAACGAAGCCAAGAAGTGAGACAAGGTATACGTCTCAAGACGCCCCAACCCATTCTTCTGACAAAAATCAGAAAGGAAAGTACCCGATTATAGGGGACAAGGACAAATCTCAGAAGGAACCTATTATGGAACCAGAAGAGGAGGCAAGCTCAAGTAGCAAAACCGAATCTACGTCCGAGACTTCTAAGCCGAAGCACATAAGTAAGTTGATTACTAAATACGCTGATCTTAACAATCAGTTAGCTACTATTATGAAAGACTTGACTGTCGAATATGTAGATCAATTAGAAAGATCAGGAAACATCCCTCGACCTGTCGACGCTCGTTTTGGCTGTCTTGTCATCTTTAGACTTGAAAGTCCAGCACAAAAAGACTGTCATAAGATCGAAACTCAGGGCGGCTACGGAGTTCTGTTAGGTCGATCGAAGACTAGTACCCCCGATAACTGGCGCATCTAAAGTCTACACACCCAACGCCAGCACGACACACGCAATATCAGTTTTCTTCCCACCCGTCGACCTCAAACCCCAATGGCAAACGGGCTGCCTTCTCGGACACCCCTCATTCGTATATCATCCCGACAAAATGGTTCGATCCCCTCCAACGTATCACAACAGTTCAGGTCCCCTTCGTCTCTGCCTCCCCTCCCACTCCTCAGGCTTCACCCTCGCCGCCGGCATCTTCATAGCCCCAGACTTCTTCCCCACCAGTCCCTATTTTTCACTCCCCCCCCCCCCCCTCCTCGTCCCCATCCCCACCTGGACATTTCTCCTCTGGCTCCAACAGAGTGCAAGACATGTTGAACACTTTTGACGATCTATCATCCGACTCAAATTTCTCCTTTGCCACTCCTAATGATTACCACTCCGACCTGTCATCCCTCCACGTTCAGGCCAAAGCAAGTAAGCTCCGTGGCCAAAACATCTTCTCGGAATCGCGCGCTAATTTTGAAGCCATCAGTGCCAGTCGCTTTAACTCCCATCCTCTCCAGGCTAAATCTGTACAGCCCTCTACTAGTGCCAACATTACTCTCGTCGAAACGATGTCCCTCATGGACTCTACGGTTTCCAAGAGTATAGCGAAGGCCATGCAGGCCCCCGACTGGCCCCTTCAGAAGAAGGATATCGACGTATGACATTGCGGACATTCCGGTCCCTGTCTATATGCACCCTCCTAAAGGGGCCGTTGATTTAGGACATTAACCGCCGAGCACGGTCCTACGTCTCAAACGTGAACATTATGGCCTTCGCCAATTCTGTCGACTCTGGAACTTCGACATCAAGAACAAGCTTACCTCCATGGGTTTCGTCCAAACCAAAGGGGACGAATGCATATGGGACCACGCCGAAAAGAAGATCACCGTTATACTTTATGTTGACGATGTTGTACCAGCCATACCATGGGGCACATCCCATGCCATCTGATTTTTCACACAACTCGAAAAACAATACCTGATGAAGAACTTAGGTCGTGCACGTCATCTGGTTGGCTTTAAAATTGATCAAAATACTGCCGGTAGCATATCCATTGGTCAGGAGCCATATATCGACAAAATGATGCCAAATTTCAACCTGCATGACACACCCAATAAATCCACACCAGGCACCGAAAAACACTCATCGTCCCTAGCAAGCACCCCCTGTGAAGTCAAATATCGATCGCTATTAGGAGCACTGGGATTTGTCGCAAATATGACTCGACCTGACATCGCATGCACACTCAACCAATTAGCTTCGTGTAGCAGTTCTCCTCTCACAGAACATGGGACAGCTCTACAGCAAGTCCTGCTCTATCTAGCAGCAACGAAATCCTTTCACTCTCACATATCACACGAAGACACTTGACCAGAAAATTGACACTGCTATTCAAGCCTACTTGGATTCTGACTGGGGCTCATGTCTCACGTCTCGCTACTCCCAACCCGGTACTTTAATCAACTTCAACGGTACTCCCATATTATGGAAGCCTTCGAAGCAGAAAACAGTGGCGAATAGTAGCAGTGAGGCAGAATACATAGTGGCAGCCGACACTACTCGACAGTTGGCATGGATACGAAATTTACTACATGCACTCAAATACACGCTCACAACACCAACTAGCCTTCACATCGACAACCAGGCTGTAATCAAAGTCGCTTTGGGCACTGGTACTCCCAAAGGACTAAAACACATAGAAATTAAGGAGCACTACATTCGCGATTGCGCGCGACGAAAAATGATAGACATACACTTCATCCCCACAAACGACAATCCGGCCGACCTTCTTACCCAAAAGTCTGGGCCGTCGCAAACACGAACACTATACCTCAATGTTACTTACCGCTCCTTCAGACTACTACCTGCCCCATATTGGTAGTCTCCGCACTCGTCGCCGACGACGTTGACACGTTCCTTAAACTATTTCTCCTTCATACCCGCTCCCACTACAGTATAGCTTCAGGGGGGATATTAAGCACTAAAGTTGCTCAACTATCTTAGAAGCCATCCGGTAGAAGTGAAGTGGTCCTCGCATCCACATTACTCTTATTATTAACACTTATGATTTTTACTCATCAGCCCATTTGGGACTCCGGACAAATAGACACTAGTCCAGTTTTATTGACATAAAATGTCAAGTAATATTCAATTAATAAAACAGTCTCTCAGGAATAAAGCTTTTATTGGTCTCTATATTCTCTACTCCTATCCCTTTCTCTCTAATTATTTGTTTCTGTTTTTAACTTTTCTATTCAGTAGTCAGTATGACTGTAATCTGTATGTCGTTTTTGATATTTGATATTTTGATTTTAAAAGCAAAAATAAACAAATACATTAAACATACGTGATCATCGTGATGGAAATTGGAACTTTGAAATTCGAAACTGTATCAATTTTTTTATTTTTTTACTGTATTTTTAATTATTTATGTATATTGTATACAAATGGTCCATACACGGTATGACGTACATATGTACTACAGACTACAGTGACTACACTCTACAGTCTACACGCTACCGTCTACACTCTACAGTCTACACTACAGTCTACACTCTACATATTTACACACATTTTATCAATACATGGTGATGAGCCTGTGATGAGCATCTCTGCTATTTAGCTTTTTTTATAGTTAAAATGTTTTTATTATATTTTATTTACAAAATAAGCCGTTCGAGGTGCGCACAAAATACATATTACATATTACCAGATGTAGCCTTCGTCTAAATTTTATATAAAAAATACATATTTCATATTTTTGTTCAATTTTAAGCTGTATGATATTTTTTACTGTAGTTCAGTGCTGGCCCTGGGGCGGGCCCGAGGCCTGTACGCCTGGGTGCTCTCCCAAATATGTAGATTGTAGAATGTAGAGCATGTGTAAATAGACGGCCGTATTATCACTCATATATGTACGCATACACGATAAATCACCTCAAACAATGTGTAGGAAGCGCATACATACACATATATATATATATTAAAAATACACACATATATATTAAAATACACTCACACATATATATATATGTATATATATTTATTAAAAATTCACACACACACACACATATATATATATTTATATATATAAAATAGTTATTACATTATGAGTTCTTATAGCGCATCCCATCATCCCCGGGAATCCGAAATGGAGAGCACTGTAAGCTTGGGGGACGGCAGGAGTCGGTCTTTAGCCACTGTAAAATCGAAGAAGGGGGAAGTCGATCCAAACCTGTTACATCAAGTTGAATCGATGGACTTGGATGGTATTTCATTTCAATCTGATGCAGAGCCTATCAAGCACGGCAGTGGGATCCTCACTACTTCTATGAATATGACAAATACAATCATAGGCTCAGGTATATATGTATCGTCTTGTTCCGTTGTATATACATAGTAGCCACCTCACAGTGCGCTGTAAGTCGTGATACTTTGAAACATTTGCTACCGTAGTTTGTTTGCCGCCGCACGCTATTCTTGATCCTACATTGACCACAATAGATCAAATATATATATACATATATGTGTGTGTGTGTGTGTGTGCGTGTGTGTGTGTGTGCGTGTGTGTGTGTGTGTGTATAA
>NW_014040422.1:19264-24716 GCF_001186125.1 Sphaeroforma arctica JP610 | reverse complement strand
GTAAATACATTTTATAAATATACTATGAAACATTATATAATATATATATATATATATGTGTGTGTGTGCGTGTGTGTAAATACATTTATAAATATACTATGAAACAATTTATATATATATATATATATTATATGCATATGTAAAGATGTAAAGATGTTTCCAGATATACCCAAAAAAACATATGGACATGCAAATACATACTGTACATTGGCTATTATTGATTTATATACAATTTAGTGGCTCATGTGCTCGCATGTTTCGCATTCAAATACGTATGATATCGAGCTGTTATCCTTGTTTTGGTACCTTTAAAGCATGTTTATATGTTTACACAGTCATTGTAGGAGACACTAGGCGATTGCCTTCGGTTAAGAAATATTCGAGTTTTGGCTCTTGTGCATACGTTTTGTAGATTTCAATGTGTATTTGATCTAAACAAAGTGATGACATTTGTGTTTGTCAGACTCGAATTGTGTGTATAAAAATAAACGTATATGTACACTCATATTTATCATTATCAGCTTGTATATCTGAAAATGATTTTTTTTCTCGATATCTGCAGATTCATGACTGATTAGATTAAAATATTGCACGTTTGTGCTGGTGTTCAAATGAAAATAAGTACTCTTCCAATAGGGGTAAGTGCGAATTACTCATTGTTCTATGTTTCTGTCAGTCACACCTCTACACCATTGGGATCGCGGTCAATACCCTTGTACGGTTTCTTCCAGCTTACAACAGTATTTTGAGTGGCACTGACCTGGAATGTTCATCTTCCAACCTCTATTATAGTGAGGGGACGGGACTATGTTTGTGTTGCGTCTTCTATTCGCATCTCTATATATCCTCCCATGTACATGTAATTTAGATGCATATCTTCAGGATTCACAGCATATATTATTCACGTCGTGTCTGTTCTACTGAATATCATACCATTGTGCGAAAAGAGTATGGATGCGGACATAAAAAACTGAGCTGTTGAATCTCGGTCGAGCACTTGCCCTGCACTCGATTGCCTGACCTACTCTCAAGGATATTGCATACATGTGGTTTTATGCATATGACAGTTTACGTGCTTGTGCAGACTACCCTATGATGGTATTTCTTACATATATCTTCGACTGTGTCATTATAGTTAAAAGCTGAGTACTTTCACTTGGACTGCACTGACCATGGTATACGCATCAAATCTACACAAACGTCCACAGCTACCACAGTTACAGTACGCAGATACTGTCTATGTAGAGTGCATATCGGCTTGTGGCGCTGCACACGCACAGTGCATATGCACAAACGCTTATACTTAATTGGTCCGTCGTCTAAACCACGTGTTATATATAGGACTTTAGTCTTCCGGCTGAGGACAATCCCAGAACTCTGGCCGATTAGGCCACACCACACTTGTTTTTGTCCATTTTCATACCAACTTGCATAGAAATACTTTTCAAGTGCTTTTACATCAACAATGTACTTCCTTTTTCGGTTGATTTTAACATGCGATTCACGGACCGGCAGGTTGTCTTTCGCTTCCTTACTCGACTGCACAGGTGGGGTGGTTGTCGGCCGTATGTATACTGCTATTGGGCTCGTTCCTCACGTGGTGTGGGTTAGTGCTCATAGGGTATATTGCGGATAAGCACGGAGGACGTCAAACGTCTTTCGGTGCAGTCACTCAAGAGACGTATCCGTGGCTCGTATTGATCACAGATTTCCTCGCCTTTCTGCCGTTCTTCTTGATTTGCACAATGTAAGTGACTTTCTGGGCGGGACTGCGTAAATATGCATAAGCATCGCTAAAAGAAACACATATCCATTGGCCACACAGCTTTGCAAATTTCATTCACACCAACGGATAAAACATAATGTTTTGCGGTAATATACGTACATGTGCAGACGGAGGGATTTGCCTAACTTTGCCAATACCGTACGAGATACAGCTTTGTATTCAGTACTTCGTTGCCTCTTCCACCTGCTGTTGTCCTTTACATCAGTGGAACGTGGTGGCCTCAAGGTGGTTGTATACTTTAACACATAGTATAGTTGTTCCATTAACCCGAATAATACTATTTCGAATTCTCACTGGTATACGGTTTTTTTTCTTCAGGTTTATGACGGTAGCTATGCAAGTGCTTCCGGACGTTGTGCGAACTGTCACAGGTGATCACGAGGACGAGGACTCCTTTTACGTCCAGAAGTGGTTCTGGTTGCTCATATGCTGGGCGATTGGGGCTGGCTTATCTCTGCTTAAATCCACCTACTACTTGGGCCACATATCGGTGGTGGCCGTTGGCGTAGTCGGCTACACAGTGTTTGTTGTGTTTGCTTACTGTGTAGGTATATTCGATCCATGCGAAGGCATTCCTGCCGAGGAATGTTACACGGAACCTAAAATGTTCGATGGCGGCTTTTTTGATTTCATGAAGGCCTTTCCGGTCTTTGTCTTATCGTTTTGCTGCGCTCCGACAATGTTCAACATATATAACGCGTTAGAGACCCAATCCAAGCATAACATGACGTTGTCGTCAGCTATCGCAATGTGTGTCTGCTCCGTTTTGTATGCTACCATATCTCTTTGTGGTTACTTCACATACGGCACGCATGTAGCCGAGAATATCCTAGATTCCTACCCCATATCGGTAGTCGCTTCACTGGCGCGATTCGGTATGGCTTTTGTGGTCACGGTATCGTATCCGCTGTTGATGCATTCGTCGAGAGACGGCTTCTTGCATGGTATTTCGACTCTTGTTAAGTACACGGGGAAAGTGGATTTGGCCAACGATATTGCAGATAACACTACCAAGACGGGTAACATCGTATTCTACATTTTTGCGGTGCTGCTGAATTTATTGGTAAGTTGTTTGAGTGAGAAAATGGTGTCGATGAATATGTACCTAATCAGCTCTAGATCCGTGCAACGACGATCATTGTAAAAGCATAATTTGAAGGTCAAATTGTGTATATGTTTTTTCAAGGCGTTTGCTTATGGCATTCCTCTATTTAAAGTCAATAGTTTTAATTACCGTATTCGCTGCGAGGGGTTTCAAGGGCGCTCCTTACAATTTCTTTTACGATTAACACACTACGCCATTATATTATATTGTTTTTAAATCAGCCAAACCGGATTTTCTTGCCATACATCCTTTCACACAAACCACTAGAAAACACGGTGCATGCACCGCTCATGTCTATCACTGATAGTCCGTAGTCTCGGTGTCTTGTAAATACCTTCTGCCCCTGTTTCATATTTAGTTATTTTGTATCAAAAAAAACTCTGCCATTTCCTTAATGAGAAAGCACGCCTCTATATCCTTCACACGAGGTTTACATTCACAACACATGTTTGCCAGCCGTTCAAGTTACCAGCGTCTATCTCTTCCCGCAGCTTCCGACTGAATTGCTACTAATTTACACTTGTGCAGGTCTTGGTCATTGCCTATTTAGAGCTGTCGTTGAACTCACTGATGTCCGTAAGTGGAGCATTGAGCAGTAACCTTAGTTTTACGTTACCGGCAGTGCTCTACTACAAGGCCTACGAGGAAGACGGCTGGACTTGGATGCGAATTGTATGCATCCCTTTTGCGGTCTTCGGCATTGTAGTTACCGGGATATCCCTATGGGCGAACATCGCGTAAACAATGTCCCCTGTGAAGTTATGGAAATGTACTATGCATTACGTTTTCGTCTTTGTTCGGTATAGGAGAGACATTTCGTAATTACTCTTGGCTATGTCAGAATCGACATTCCGGTATCCATCCGAAAATAATTTAGACACCACACCCAAGCTGGTGTTGGTATACAAGTGAACTTACTACGTTAGCAGCCTCTTTCCATTTAGTTCCAGAATGCATAGTTTCTACAACAAACTCGGATAGTTTGAAGTAGTCCTATTTCACTTTTTTGGCAGTGTTACACAGTCCAATAAAGTCAAAATGACTTGCACATATTCATGCATTGTTTATATCTCTTATCCTTGATCGCATAGTTGCTCAGAACAATCACATGCGTAAGTTAGAGAGTTGGCTTTGTATATCGCCACTAAAGTCCCTCGAACAACACAAATTGTATCAGGAATAAAATCACGTATTAGATCAACATAGCAAAGCATTTGAAAGTGACATCTAAAATGTCTGGAAGCGACGTTTTAGTTTGTGGTTGTTTCAAAGCGGGGTCATAGTCTTCTATGTCCTATTTCGAAAGCTATGGCGAACGGCACTGTACCAATTTAATTTCTATTATGAAAACTGCAGAATACAATTCATTATGTATTTGAAGACGCCAGCGGCCAAACACCGCTTCCTTTCATAAATATCTTCCTTGTGTATTTTTTAAAAATAAAGAAAAGTATGTTTTGTATGAACCTTCAAACGAAAACAAACATAAAGATTTAGAGATCAGTTAAGACTGCGACCACTAAGTCTAACTTTTGCACTCAAGTCTGACGCGTTAAAATTGCGCCTGAAACTTGCGACCACTAAGTTTGACACTTACGCTGCGTCCCTTACATATGACGCTTACCCTTGCGACCATGGGTTTTAGGGTTAAATATACAAACGCTTTCATTGTCATACCTACGGACAAAGTAACAGAGTGACGAAGTAGTAATAGTTTTTCTAAACTTACCTACCGTACAATACAAACCGATACGCTTTAAAAAAAACATAATATATATACAAATATATCAATGAGACATGCAGTTGGGAAATATTTGTCATTTTCGCATGAGATACGATATGCCACTGTTAAGCCGGCATGGTGTGGCACGTGGGTACGATGTACCTAGGTATGTAGTACTCAACATCTGTCGAAAGAATGTAACAATAATGCGAATGCCATTATTTATAATCATGGCCTTATACTCTACTCGTCGCTTTTTATCTTTCCACCACTCTCAGAATTGTCGATTGAGAAGAAAGAGAGAAGGGCTTGTGATTTACAGGTATGCCGTGTATCCTTTCGTATATCATACCGTTCGTATAAATTGTGGTCATTCGCCGTCTCACTCACATACATTATTTTATGCACTCACAGACTCAATGAACTACATAAACGGAAAGCTTCTGGGATCGTGCAAAAGTAATCCGTTGGATGTGAAATGAAGAATTGTGCAATGGAAGTCCGCTGGATGTGAAATGTAGAATGTAGAGAATGAAAGTCAGTTGGATGTGAAATTAGAGTATGGAAGTCCGTTGGATGTGATATTAAAGAATGGAAAGCCGATGGAAATGAAATGGAAGGCCAAAGAATGTGAAATAGAAGGCATAGGGATGCAAAATGAATAATTGTGCAATGGAAGGCATGTGGATGTGAAACTAGAGAATGGAAGGCCGATGGATAGGAAATGGAAGGTCACAGAATGTAAAAGGGAAGGCATGTGGATGCGAAATGAATAATTGTGCAATGGAAGGCATGTGCATGTGAAACTAGATAATAGAAGGCCGATGGATATGAAATG
>NW_014040422.1:17861-18534 GCF_001186125.1 Sphaeroforma arctica JP610 | reverse complement strand
AGGATATAAGTGTGAAATGAATAATTGTGCAATGGAAGGCATGTGAATGTGAAACTAGAGGATGGAAGGCCGATGGATATGAAATGGAAGGTCACAGAATGTGAAATGGAAGGCATGTGGATGCGAAATGAATAATTGTACAATGGAAGGCATGTGGATGTGAAGCATGCGGAAGGAGGGATTATGTTCGTCGTCCTCATCATCGCTGTCTACTAGTCGAGGTGGCACATAGACGGAGGACAGTGCCTTGTTGACACTTGTACGTGCGTGCTGAAGTGCATATCGTCTATACTGTTTGTCAGCTTTATTTTGTTGTCATGCGCGTTGTTTTTTTGCCAGAGCGCGTGTGTACTTTTGCTTGAGGTGTAGCTCACGTTCGGATAAGTGTGTGTGTCGGGTTGCATTGTGTTGATGTGCATTTACTGTTAAGATTCTTGTGTTTTGGAGATCGTCTGCCCATAACACTCGGAGGGAGTGGTTTGTGCGATTCATTGAAGATTGAGTGTGAATGTTGTTCATTGCGGAATTGGACGTGGTAGTCAAGAGAGGAGCATGCCTCCCCTGGAAGGTCCAAGTGGGTTGTATGGGATGCGGCCGTATCTGATTGCCCCCCTGGTGTCGTTTTGGAGATCGTCTGCCCATGACACTCGTGTAGTAAAAGCCCCCTTAAACC